>NW_028301541.1:5072500-5222500 GCF_042242905.1 Orbicella faveolata
TTGGTCCGTGTATTGTTGGTCAAGTTAAGTCGGTCTGTTAGAAGTCCGTTTGTAGGTTTCGTTTCCGTCATGGATAAGTCGTTTGTAAGACGCCGGTAGTTGTTGACATCTGTTAAGACGCGTTTGTTCTAGGTTGATGTACCAGCTTTCCAGAGTCAGTCGTTGAAAATAGTTTGTACTGTAGGTTAAGCACTGAGCACAGTCCCAGTCAATGTTGTGGTTTGTCAGTTGATGATGTACAGCAATGTGATTGTTGGCACCACCATTTCTCGTGGCTCGTTTGTGTTCAGTCAGTCTCGTGTTAAGGTTTCTGCCAGTCTCACCAATGTAGGAAGCCTCACTGTCTGTTGTTAGGTTCGTCCCTGTCTTTCACGTTGTCCAGTAAGTGTCCTAACGAAGTTGTGGGTTTGTGGAGTACACGAATGTTGTAGGGCTGTAGAATCCGTTAGATGATCTCAGGGATCCTACAGCCCTACAACATTGGTGTTGTCCCGAAACCCACAACCTCGTTACGACACTTACTGGACAACTTGAAAGACAGGGACGAACCTAACAACAGACAGTTAGGCTTCCTACATTGGTGAGACTGGCAGAAACCTTAACACGAGACTGACTGAACACAAACGAGCCACGAGAAATGGTGGTGCCAACAATCACATTGCTGTACATCATCAACTGACAAACCACAACATTGACTGGGACTGTGCTCAGTGCTTAACCTACAGTACAAACTATTTTCAACGACTGACTCTGGAAAGCTGGTACACGAACCTAGAACAAACGCCTCTTAACAGATGTCAACAACTACCGGCGTCTTACAAACGACTTATCCATGACGGAAATGAAACCACAAACGGACTTCTAACAGACCGACTTAATTTGACTAGCTGTACACGCACCAAAAACCGACCTGCTTGACTAACAATAGACGGATCGAAACCCACCAGTGACTAATGACAAACTTTACACGAGTCTTTCAGCCAATACCATCATAGCTAAACTGACCAATCACGTTCAACGGATCAGACTTGTAACATCATCGACCGACAAACACTATTCACTTGACTCTGAAGACGACTTCCGCTCAGGTTGTCGAAACGTCAGTCAACCACAACAGTTCTTTTCAGAACTACCCTCACCCGGACGATCACACTATACATTGCAAAGTAAAGTAACACAGGAGGGAAGATAACAACATTTTATTGAAATAAAAATTGTCTCTCTTGTCCATGACTTTTAGTTTAAAAAAAAGAAATAAAAAAAAAATAATCTAGCCAATATTGTCCCTGCCTTATGGGTTGCTTCCACTCTGCCCCTTAGAGTCGGTGTTGTTTCTTTAGTCCTCATTTAATATTCCAACTTTAAAATCCTGGTCTGTTTTATCTGATCTCTTCATCCAAGCCGGGGACAGTTGAACACTTGGAAGAGTTAACCGTTTGCTCCCAAGTGGGGTGGACAGCGTAAGGGAAAGTGAGAGTTTGCTCCCCATGCCTCCGGGGTCTCAGTCTTAATTTGTCACAATGCCACACTCCAGTAATTTTGGAATTAATAAGACGAAAAAAAATTAATATGCCAATTCGTCAATTGATTCAAGATGCTAATTCGCGAGTCAATGTATTGAAAAAAATAATTTGCCGATAAGCTCGCCCTCCCGGAATATTTTGAATTAAAACCCATTGAAGTTGGAAATGTCCGCAACCAGGACAAGAAAAACGGAAGCGCTAAAGCGTGGCGCTCAATTTCAGTGCATCACCGTTGAAATCAAAGAAAGAATTGAAACACAGAATCCGCCAGTCTGACCTCCGACCAAACCTCCGACCGACCGTCATTCCACAAACTTCACCAAAGAGCAGAAGTCGCTAAAAGTCTTTCATCTGTGAAGCTACCGATGTCAGGTCTCTCTCTTTAATTTGGATGAAAGAAATTGGCCGATTTATATAGCAAAAAAGGTTCAGTTTATTTTAAAACTAAAATTATTGCAAAAGGTTTTAGTTAATTATGCCTATTCAGCTTGTTTGTTTATTGCCGTTTCAAATCACGTGACGTTACTCTGGAGAGTTGTTTATTCAAATGCAAATCAAATTCCCGTGCGAATGAATGAATAATTAGAAAGACAATTCTCCAGAGAACATCCGTGATCTGAAATGAGCAATTAACATACGAAGCTGAGTGAGTTATTATTTGAAATCTAAAGCAAGCTAGAGATTTAGACCGAATCGGTGCTAAGAGTATTAAGAATTTGGACGTGTGCTTAAGTTATTTATGCGCGCGAAGGATTAAAACTAGAAAATTGTTGACAAATAAATTTGGTCGCGATTATGCTTTTCTTAATTAAGCCGAGTTCTGATTAGAAATAGTTTTAAAGCTAACTTGATTCGTTAATTTTCATTGTAGAAGTTGAGAATATGTTTTGTTAATCAAAAATTCCCATTGCAAGAGATTGTAGCGTCCTTCGCGTCGGTGACTTCTCTGCTCACGCAATGTCTCTCCTCGCTTCGTGGAGGAGAATTGCGTGACAATCCGAGGAACTGTAAATTTTAGTGGATTTTAGTGGAAAAAGAGAAAACCCATGAAAAAAATTGAGCCTACCTAGGAAAGTATCACCCCCTCAAAACATCTATAATTATCAATATTTATTACTATTACAAAAAAAAAGCAAAATAAATTTCAGAATAAAGAAGTGCTATATTGATTTAATTTATATCTATATAAATTGTCCTTCTAAATTGGCGGTGAAAAGTTTTGAATTCCTGTTTTATTAGTTAGGTTGGGTAGAAATTGAATGAAATAAAGTGCTTAAAATAATGATCAGTGCAAGATGCTTTAGAATTACCCTTCATCAACAGACTAATTAACTGTTGAATGGAATGTCACCAATTTACTTAACAGTTAACCAGCCTACCAATGAAGAATTATTCCTCAAACATCTATTATATATTTAGCTTCTAAGAAATAACCAATTGACAAATAAATAAGAATGACTATTAAACACTCCAGAAACTTAAGAAAGACCAGGCACAAGCTGTCAACACAAGGATTTCTGGGATTGTTTTGGTAACTAGCATGAGCTATGATTGGTTGACAGTTACCAAGGCAACCATTGCCCCAATCAAAGCTCATGCTGGTTATCAAGGCAATCCCAGAGACTCAAGAGCCAAAAGCTGGTGCTTAGCTTCCCTAAAGTTTGTGTAGTGTCAAGCTAATGTAATTTCTGGAAATTACAATTAATTTTTGGAAAATTATAAACCTATGTTATAAGTTTAATGGAATTAAACTTATAACATAACTTATTTATGGAATTAGAACAATATATGAAAATTTGCTTGAAATTCCTTAAAAGGGAAAATGAAAATTTAAGAAAATGCTTAGTAAGAATTGTTTTCCAAAAAGATGTGTTTTGTTTATAATCAGCCTAATATAATATTTTATATTATTAATTTGAAGTTTAAGTTTTAATGAACCTAGAAAAGAGAGAAAACCTGACCCTATAGCAACCCAATCAGAGAGACCCCCAGTGACTCAGCTCAATTTGATGTCATCAGTGAAAATCCAATCAGGTCAGACCGATGAAATTCAGTGATCTCCTCTGTCTATGCTTTCTCTAGAGATGCACCTTCCTTGAGCCCCACAATTCAGCACTCCTGTTTTACGTCCTCAGTTGTGGAACATTTCCTGATACATTGACCGCGAAAAAGCATCTTGCTGGGCCGAAATTAATGGTGTGGTACTGTGACAAATTAAGTGAAACCCTAAAGACATGAAAAGCAAACTCTCACCTTCCTTCACACTGTCCACCCCACTTGAGAGCAAACGGCCAACTCTTCCAAGTGCCCAACTGTCCCCAGCTTGAATTACAAGATCAGATAAAGTTTCCCAGGATTTCTCAGTTGGAATATTTCAGAGGACATCAGAAACACACACCTTCTCTGAGGCAGAGCTTCCACAACCCGGCAGGGACGTGATTGGCTAGAGTTAAATATGACCAATCTTTGGTCTTGATGTGTGTGCCACCTTCTGTCCTGGAAGTGAATAAGAACCTAACAACTTAATTAGTAGATACATGCAAGCTCATTAGCATTATAACTAAACTGCTAAAAAAAAATGAATATTTCTTGGTGATGCATGTCCAGAAAAAAAAAAAAAACAAGATTGAAACCTTAAGCTAGTTTGTAAGTGTGTGTTTAGGATGCAAAGCAAAAAATGCCTACAAGCTTAAAAAAAAATTTGCACAAAAAAACCTAGCGACTTTAGCACCGAAAAAAAGTTCTAAAGTAGACCTAAAGGAACTGTCAAAATATGATGACTTGCAACACCAAGAAAGAACTAAGAAAACTAGGCAAATAAAATTAAAATTTACTTATGTTCATCAACAGTCTGCATTATGAAAGTAATTAATGCTGTGATCACTTCGACGAGACTCCGCAAAAAGGTTATACTTACAAGAAAGCATCAGATGTAGTTTCTAAATTAAAATAAACTAAACGGAAAACAAGAGAAACTGGTAACAAATTGAAATTAAAATGCAGACTGTTGATCAGTGAATGTTGCCTAATCTTAATATTACAAATACTTATCATTAGCCAGTAATCATGGAATCAAAAATTGAGGAATTGAAAACGAAATGAAAATGAGCTTTTGGAAAACAAAAATAGTGCTAAAAAAAAAATTCCTAAGTGACAAACTAAATGAATTTTGACTAATTCTTTGAACAATGACATTGCCACTCAATTACTTTTCTCCAGTTAAGTGATGTCATGACATATTTTGTGGATAATGCCTATAAAATTTGCAAATTAATGAACATTTTGATAAGTCTTCAAAGTAATAAATTCAGTCACGATCAAATATATATGACAGAGTGGCAACAATAAGACTCTCACTGCACCTAGCTAGTCTTTGCAACTTTTGTTGTGCTTGAAAATAAATACTAATTTTAAGCTAGTATGCTTTCAGTTTGGGCTAATGAGCTTGCAGATCCACTTAAGTGCAAAGTAAATAAATATAAACAAAGGAAGCAATATTACTTAACTGTAAGGTTATAAAGATAGGAAAAATTGATAAATTCCAAAAACAAAGCTGCTAAATTTTGTTGTAGCCTAAGAGCAAAAATATGTCATTTTTCACCCCACTTCTAGTCATCACTTCATGAAAATGAAAAATATTTGACCTGTCTTGAGATTGTTCAATTTATAATATCAAATGCTTCCCTTGTTTATGTATTAGACAACTACTATCAAGCTACCGAGAAATACACTAAATAAAATTTAGCAAGTTTCCCTTGAGCAGTGAAGAATGTGCTAACTTAAAATTCTAAGAGTTTTCCAAATTAATAGTAATTTATCTTAGCCTATAATGAAACAAAGCCCATGGTAAATGCAGAGTATTGAAAACCTGGGTGTCCTGTGTTCGTGGTGATTGTGCTGAAGCCCTCTAATCTAGAAATTTAGTTAGGGAACCAATAAAATAAAACTTGCTAAGCTGTGCTGTTTGAATCCCTACTTTCAAATTTGCAAATTTTGAAATTTGAGACTATTTTTCTTAAAGTTTTAAACTATAGCTGCAAAATTCAATGGAAAATCTCAGAAGAAAATAATTTAGCTGTGCTTCATCTGTGTTTCTTATGCTTTACATAAAATGTAAATTTTGAACTGCATAAATAAACTCTTTAAATTTAGTTGAACATGATTTGTTGTTGTTAATCTTTGTTTAATTCTTTAAGCCCCAAAAAATGATTAGCAACTAGTTTCTCCTCATGCCGTAGAGTAAATCAGACATAATGAGAATTGAAAAAAATGTCTTAGTTTGTTTCTAAAAATGACCAATCAGTACCTATTAGAAAGGTATGGAAACAAGATAAGATAATTTCGAAGCTGATCTTATGGTTTATGCAAAATGTATCAGTATCACTCTACTTCTTGTTTGTCAATTATAGATTTTTGTGTTTTTCTACAACTTTTGGTCAACTTTTCTTAACAATTAATACTTAGTTAAGGGTGAAAAAAGAACACCGCTCAAGGGAATCTCATGCTGGAACCTTCAAACCTTATTCAAATGGAACAAACAAGTGCAAGCTGGGAGTAATATTGACTTTTTCCAAAAAAGGCACTTGTTTGAACAATGGTGGCACACACACCTACGTATATTAATCTGACTCAGTGCTAATCCTTGCATTGGTATGCAGCTTGTGCAGTTTCTGTAGTCTGTAAAGTTTTGGTGATCATGGTAAAGGGTGTGGTAGTCAGTAGAAGCTTGCAGTGTCAATGACAGTCTCTTCATCCTTAACTAAAGTGCTGGAGTCAGGTGTAGTTTTTAGGCTTGAGGTCAAGAATAAGTCATTTGTCATATGTAACTAGGTCACCCTTAGATGTTGTCAGTTTTAATCAATCTGTAATCTTAGTCTAGTTTGTGTTAGGTTTGTGAATTTGCAGTTCACTTTTGTTGGTTGGGTGGTTGAGGTCATGGAAAAGTTATTTGTAAGGTATGCGTGGATCTTACTGATGGATGTTCTCAGTTTCAATCCATCTATTGTTTGGCAAGTTTGTGCTGGTTCTGTTTGAAGTAAAAGTTTGTTGGTTGGTCAATGCTGAGGTCCCGAATAAGTCATTTGCAAGGTACATGTAGATCTTGCTGTCAGATGTTCTATGTTTCAATCCATCTATTGTTCATCAGGTTTGTGTTGGGTTTGTTAATTTGAGGTTAAAGTTTGTTGGTTGGTTTGTTGTGGTCATGAATAAGTGAGTTGTAAGATTTAAGTAGCTGTTGGTGTCAGGTGTCAGTTCAGTTCAATCCGTAGATTATTGTTAATCAAGTCTGTGTTGGTTCTGTTTGAAGTTAATTTTGTTGGTTGATTTGTTGTGGTCATGAATAAGTGAGTTGTAAGATGTAAGTAGCTGTTGGTGTCAGGTGTCAGTTCAGTTCAATCCATAGACTGTTGTTAATCAAGTCTGTGTTGGTTCTATTTGAAGTTACAGTTTGTTGGTTGGTTTGTTGAGGTCATGAATAAGTCTTTTGTTAGGTGTAAGTAGCTTTTGGTGTCAGGTGTCAGTTCAGTTCAACCATAGACTGTTGTTAATCAAGTCTGTGTTGGTTCTGTTTGAAGTTAAAGTTTGTTAGTTAGTTTGCTGAGGTCATGCATAAGTCATTTGTTAAGTGTAAGTAGTTGTTGGTGTCAGTCCCAATCCATCTATTGTTAGTCAAGTTTGTATTGGCTCTTTTTGAAGTAAATTTGTTGGTTTCTTGAGGTCATGAAAAGGTCACTTGTTGGGTGAAAGATAAGTAGTTGTCAGTTTAGAGTTGTTTGTTTCAATAAGTTAGGGACTGTACTCGTTTTAGAGCTCATCAGGTTGGTGTTGACTTGCTCCAAACCAATGCAAGAAGTTTGCCAAGAGTCTAAGAATCTTGTTGAAGACTACCAAGCTAAAGAAATAATCACCTAACCTGAACGGGGGTTGTGGAACAACAGCTGGGTGAAAAACCTCCCCGTACGTCCACTTGCCCCTAGGAGGAAAACCCCGGGCCAGCTGTACCCCACATTCAAAGGCCTCCCGGGCAGGGCCAAAAAAAAATGCAAGTACATAAACAAACTACTTAATATAATAAACCATCTTGTTGTCTTGTCTTGGGAGCCAATCTTTAAGCATCCTCCTTCATGTCTGACCTGTTCCCCATTCTCTAGTCTCTCCAAGTCCATCCTGTCTTGTGATAATCTCTGCTGTGTAGCATCCTATGATGAAACAAGCAAAATGATACTGAGTTATTGCAGAATTCAGTCTTTAGCTCTAGACACCAAAAAGAAAAGACACCACTGCTGTATTCAAATCTTGAAGTGAAGAAATACAATAAATTAGAAGTCCTTGGGACACTTATGCAATGTAACGAATTATCTGTGTTTTAGCACTGAAGTTTGAAAAAAAACGCTGCTCTATCCTTTAAAAACGCGTTGCTGTCCCCCCTCCCCAACCAACACAATGTTGAAAATCAGGTGAAATTGCAGGTACCAGTACTAGTTTTCAACATTGTATGGGGGATGGGGGGATGGGGGGAGAGGTTAGACAGGGGAAGTTGCATTTGCGCCTGGCGTGTGTGCAAAAGCGCCAAAAGTGCAAATTTGTCCCAAGACTTTTGTCCATCATTGTCTGAATTTCAGTTGAGAAATAAAATGTCACTTTTCAGTGGTTTTCAACTGGCTAAATGTGTTTTTTCTCGACTCTGTGAATAGATTGTAATACAATGACTATTTTTGAGCTATTTTGTGGTTTATTTAAGCTTATTTAAGTCGTGCAGAAATGTCAAACCTTGAAGTCAACTCTATCGTGAATATGATACATGCCATGAGCGGGCATCATAAACTATAATTTTGTCCAAAGGGTACCGAACCAAATATTAACAAGTTGTTTCCTGCCAGCGGAAGCCATTTCCCTTTATTTATTTACGAAACAATAGGGTGTGATATTTTTTTTAGGACCCCTCTTTTAGTGTTGTGGACAATGAGTTGGTCACTTCTTATTTGCACAACTCAACAGTTCTCAGCAACAGTACTCTGCCTACTTAATTCCTAAAGCTCACATTTAAGACATGTTGAAGTGAAATGCGTTTGACAATCCATCTTTCTACACCTTTATAACTGGGAAAAATGTAATTTTGAGCTCTGCAAGCAGGGTACTCACTTTCCATTGTTAAGAATTGTTTAAAAGTCAATTCTTCCATACTGAATCAAGTGATACTTTGAAAACATTGAAGAAACACTGTTTTTCTTTGCCACTGAGTACTGTGCGATGACCAATGGACAGTGATGTCACTATGAAGAGCATAGCGCCTCTGTACATGTATACTTAAAACGCGCTGTAATAAGATTGACTTAAATACCAAATTTGTCGTTCAAGTACTTGAAGTATCCGCAAAATTGTACATTATAATGTAAACAATCGTTACATATCCAAATCAAGCAATGCCGTTATCACTGCCATCACATACAAAAGTTACTGGATTATTTGAGATCAACATCCTTCCCGATGGGTCCAAAACCACTGAAAAATACCGAAAAGTTGTGTAAAAGCTCCTAGAAATGCCTTTCTACATGTAATCTCAGATGTTTACATTGTTGGGTTCTAAATGTATCAAGGGCTAAAAAACATCCTGATTGTGCATTTTTCCATGAGATGTGAAAATCAGACAATCCTGCACAAAAGTCCTTGGGACGTTTATGTAATGTAACGAATTATCTGTGTTTTAGAACTGAAGCTTGAAAAAATGCTGCTAAATCCTTTAAAAACGTGTTACTGTCCCCCCATCCCCACCCAACACAATGTTGAAAATCAGGTGAAATTGCAGGTACTAGTTTTCAACATTGTACAGGGGGTGGGGGGTGAGGTTAGGCAGGTGAGGTTGTATTTGTGCCGGATGTGTGCGCAAAAGTGCCAAAAATGCAAATTTGTCCCAAGACTTTTGTCCATGATTGTAGTTATAATGACTCCCTTGGTCAGACTGTACACAGCTTACATGTAGTTCAGCAACTCATCTTTAGACAAGAATTATTTAAATCTATTTTGGACTCTAGGGGCACTTTCCATTCAGCAAGAATTTCAGGAACTTTTCAAGGTATCATAGTAGGTGGACTTCTATGAAAAATGTGAAAAAGCTTTTTTTGGCTTTTCAAATTTATGAAGACTGACAAATATTTTGCAAAAAGAATGGGGGAAAAAAGCTTTTTTACTTTTTAAGATAAAGAGAAAAACAATTTTTGAATCTCATTAACCCCTTACAGCACATTGACACCTCTAATTAAAATTCACCGCCAGTTGTCACATGTAATGGGAACTGCGGTGTGACATTTCATTTGTGTGCATGAACTGTTCTCGATCTGGTTGTTTCATTGCGAGTTAGCTTTCTTTCTTGTCAAATTTTCTTTGTATCAGGACAAAAATGCAAGAAAACTTCTCGCCCAAAGAGAAGAGGCAAAAATCTGGTGGAACCCACGGGTTCAGCATCCAACAAGATCTTTGGCTCTGAGCGACCGTGGGTCACTCCGTAACCAAGAAGAATGGTTGAAGGAACTCGAGGACACTACTCCTGTCAATGAAGCTAAAGGACAAAATACAACAGTCAAGTGCAAGTCACATGAAATTGCTGGAGAATGCACGCGATTCCAAAACTTCCACAATGAGAAAGTCAAGTGCAGATGTAGATGTAGACGATGGAGACCTCGAGATTTCCTCTTTTTTGGCTTCACGAGGAATGGTTTCAAAAAATGTTTGGAAAACGTAGAGGCCTAAACTTAAGCAACATAATACCAATGCCACTGACGAAATCTTCTAAGTAAAAGAACTCAGTGCAGTTTAACTTGGTAGTTTGTCACTTCTCAGAGATTTCACTGCGATGGGTTTGTGCATCAGAATTGCAGAGGTCTGTTTATTTCAAGTTGTCAAAACCCATTGTTGTGGTAAACTGACCCATGCCGACATCTGTCAGTGCACAGGGGATTTTTACACCTAATCATGCCAATCTCTTAAAAGGTTTTTCGTCCTTTTCTCAATAAAATAAACCTGCATATAAGGATGAACATTTTTAGTTCCTTTGCCCACGCCTTCTGACAGAATTGGCTGAAAATCAACAGTTATGTTCCAGGATACCTCCTTTGAAAAAAGGTGTTGGGCTTTGCTTAATTTCATTTTATTTCAAAGTTATGGCTTCTTTAGTGGAATGAAACGTCTGCATTGAAAATATCAAAGTTTAGGAGGGTGTAGAAAAAAAAAAACACACCACATCTGGAAAATCGTTGACACCCTTTCTGAGAGTGATGTGTGAGAAAGCATTTCCGATGTTAATTGCGCCGCTCTGATAATTCACGTGTGGAAGCGAACCAGTTTAAGCGAAGTAGTGTTTCTGAGTATTTCTTTTAATATTACTGCGACAATAACTTTTTAGAAAATTTCAAAGATATGATTGTATTCTATAACTATTAAGCATTCAGAAAATGTGTAGGTTGATGGGGTTTTCTTTCAAAGTGCCAGTGTAAGAATGCAATTTCCAAACACTGCCAATCCACCTACCACAATACCTCAAACGGAGGTGATTAGTATAGATGTTTTCTTAGAGAAATTCCAGAAAGTTGAAGACTGTTACATTTTTGAAATGTGAACCATTCAAAAAAAAATTGTGGGAATTCTGAGAGAAAAATCAAATGGAAGGTAAATTCTCGTTCAGAATGTTTTTTTGACAACTTGGGTATACCTCACAAGGTTGTCCTGTTTATCTATATAATTGTTCTTGATTCTCTGTGCTCCATTTGTCTTACAGTGTATAATAAATAATGGTAATTGAACTGAGTGGAGTGCAATTTGGTCTGAAATCATACGCGTGATTTCAAAATCGAACGAGCGCGCAGCGTGAGTTCGATTTGAAATCACAAGTATGATTTCAGACCAAAATTGCACGACATGAAGTTCAATTGCCACTTTATTAGATCCATTTTGAAATCGCACAATTTTATCGCCTTAATTTTGAGACTTTTGGTGTATTGTTCCAGTAGCCGGTTTGTTAATACGCTTTGTCTCTGTAGTCTGTAAGTGACAGTAAAATCATTTTATGCCTTAGTTTTTTTTAAATTTGTCATACATTTCACACGTGAAACACGCATTGTTCAGTCGTTCTATAAATGACCGAATGAAATCTTGGCTACCGCTCCAACGCTCCTGGCTGTCCATGGTTACATATAGCTCAAGACAAATGGCTTTGAATCGACTTTGCTCACTTAGCAAACTATTGACTACACGGATAACGATGAAAATATGTGATAACCTAGTTATGGCAAGTCCGAAATGGGGAATAATTTTGTACAAGTATCAAATGAAATAAACAAAGAATGGCCCAAAGAACGAATCTTATTTAATTGACAGCATGATCAATGCTGGAAAAAGCATCTGAGCTGCGTTTAAGCTAAATACAGCACAATCTTCAAAGTATAAAATATCATCATTGTTCATGTATTGCTGCGCCTCTTCATCGGCATTTTGTTCAACTTCGTGTCCATCAAACACGATGCTCAGGATTGCCGTCTGTCGTATGACGTTGGAAGAAAAATGGAAAATATATGACAAAGAATCCAACGCTTATTTCAAAGAATGGAACAATTCTGCTGATTTGGTTACCTGAATCGATTGGGAAAGTACAATAGTGTTCATTCAATTGCATTTCACACCCACTGGAAAGAAAACTCTTTGAGTAGCCCCCCTCCCCTTTGGAAATTTACCTATGTCAGACACTCCTACCCCTTGGAATTTCCGCGACCTTCCGTGGGGGGGGGGGGGGGGGGTATGAATATTTTCTGGAACCACACATTTTGGTTCTTAGGATGCCTCTCAACCACCAGGGCAGGCATGCAAGGTATTTTAAAAGAGCACTTAAGAGCTTCATATTAAGCCAAAAAATATAACACACTTTCGAGGAAAGGAGGTGCTTTTGTCTGTCTAACGTAATGGAGTTGACTATTTGAATAATGAGGTTGATTTAACATTCATCACAGAACAATTTATTGTGCGCTAAATTACATTTTTCTTCTGAGCTTGCTTAAATCAAACAGCAGTGCTTACAAATTCATTTGAAGGCTAATAGGTTTTTTCTTGTGGTTCAGCTTTTACCATTTACCAATTTGATAGTCATTTCATTCTTGTCCTGCAAAAAATCATTCAACCAAAACATTTGAAGAAGTTGTTTCAAATTTGGTTTCAACCACTCAAAAAAAGCTAACATGTACATTTAGGCAAAGTTGCCAAATAATATGTATGTAATTTATCAAAGCCTAGTCCTTGCACTTTTTTTTCATACTGGATAACAATTACCCCACGAACACAGTCTGATTTCCAGCTTTTTTGTTTCACGATGCTGAAAAGGCTGGATAACAATAAAACAACTCAAAAAAACAATTTTAAAGCCTTCACCGATCAACATTACCAGGCCACATCAATAAAAAGCCCCTTTCATGAGCAAATTATGGGTTTTTCAAAATCATGGGTATACTGACAAGCATTTCCTCACTTTTGCATAATTATAATATTGCCTGGCCAAAATGCAGAAAATCTTATTTTGTACAGGAACGGTTGCTATGCAGGCTAATGGTCGGACAATTCCCTCCACAAGATGTACCTGCCGGGAATCATGGCACAAGTAGTTGTATTCATCATCTTGGACTGGATATCTGTTTTCATGAATACAACTACAATCACATAGAATGATTTCCTGCAGGCGAGTCTCATAAAGGGAGTTGTCTATTATCTCGCAGTCAATCAAGTTGATCAGTGTCTCAGTTATCAAGTCTGGTAATAAATAAATATTTATCATTTCACGAAAAACATATTATGTAAAAGAATTAAAGAATGCACAATAAAACTATTTATTTATCTTAGGAGTTAACTACATTATTTTGCTTGAACGTTATTCAATACCATGTGGTATGAAAGAATTTTCAGGAGTTTTATTTCGCCAAGTGCATGTATTGAGTTAGACTCTCCCTTCCCTAGCTAGTCATTATGTGTTGATATATCATGTGACGAAGCACGAGGAATAAACACATTTCCCTTGTCAGCCATCTTGACTGTGTCTTTACATTACAGTTTCCATTTATTTACAGTGTGTGTGGAATCTTACATGCATGTTTGCTATTTACATGTAAAAAAGAGACCGATTAATAACTGCATTGCCCTGAAGTGCACACGGTAATGGTAATTACTATTAATCATTTTGCTTACCTGGTAATTGCTTCAAGCTGATTGCAATGGCTATGAACCACTTGATTTTCTGTCAAAATCTCATCTGGAAAAGAAGCGTAAATACTAGCTTTTAGTTTCCATCAAGACAACTTCCCTTCAATGTTTCTGCACTGCATAAAATTGCATTTCAAAGAGTTAACAGATGTAAATAAATTTAAAGGGAGCATGCTCCCACCTAAAAAGCATAACAAATCTTTTTCACTTTGCCATCCTCCCTAGGGGCTGTTCCTATGTGAATAGGTCAGGGAGGCTCATTGGAAAGGTTGGGCTAAACCTCTAAAGGAAACCAATCTGGGAGTGGCTACTGACTAATTCAACCCTTGAAAGATACCACGTTAAACCAGACGTGACTGCATTTTTTATTTCTTTGAATGCACCCTAAAAGATACCTTGACGGCTAAAAATAGCGGCACTTTGTCCAGCACACTCTAAGTGAGACCAAAATTTGTGATTTACCCCCCTAAGCAAGTTGATACTTACAGAGGATGATAATGGCTTAGAAGCAATGATATTGTCCCTTGAGTTGCAAAAAAAGTCTGAGTCAAAGATCTTTCGGAATACATATAAAACAAAACTGTGCTACAGAACACTGCGGACAAGTATAAAAAATTAATGGATTTTCCCGTCTACAGCATGGAAGTATCACTAGTTCAAGTGAATGTATTGCTTATACATGTAAAATTAGTGTTCTCATTTCAAAATGCATGAAATATATTTTCTTGCATGCAAACCCTAACCTAAGGGTTGTCATACAAAGGGATAAGTGTGACAAGATGTCATGTCCAGTTGCGTGATGATCCTTAGCACCAGGTTGTTTTCCAATTAAATTTTGAACCAGCCTGGAATTGTACTGTTTAGTTTTATTGAGACTTCCTGATTACTGTAAACATTGATATTGAACCCTAGCTGCACATATTAATTCTCCTTTCTAATTGCCCAACATGTTTTGATTCTAGTGTTGAGAATTTGCTGTTATACCTAGACTATTCCGAGTTGATAATTTTCTTTATTCCTTTTGCCTGTCTGCTTGGAAATGTATTGATACTATAAGGATAAACAATATGTCCATCACTCTTGCGACTGGCTCAGAGTACGATTTCCACAACCTTTCAATTAAATTACATTGTGGGGCTCGTTTCAAAAGAAATCCCTGGTAAAACCTGAGAAAATTCGACACCGGATACAAAATGAATATTCTTGGTGTTTATACACTATACTACTTATATTATCAAGAAAAAGTGAAAAGGCTCTGAGAGAAATTTGTTGGGTGCACGTCAAATCAACAACCAAAAAAAATCATCTCTAGCTACATGTACATGTATCACATGAACAGCAGCCTTTCAATTTATCATCCAAATTTCTTCACATAATTTTAATTCCATAATTTTCAAACTAGGAAACTTCATTTGAGAATTGTTGTCAAAGCTACAATTTTAATGTGTGAAAACGACCTTAGCTTGAAATCTTAAAAATAAAAAATATGCAAATTTCCGCATGCTGTTCTCACGCATCATCTAAATATTTGCGTTCTAGAAGATCAAAACAATATTCCAAACTTTACTTCTGCAATCAATTGTTTTATATATTGCCGTTTTCTCTACCATTTCAAAACAATTCTCAATCCACTGAAAAAATCTAACACACATTTCAAAGAACTGTTTTTCTTCTACCTTTTTGCAGTTGCTTGGAAAAAATGTTACTGAAAAAAATCTGCTTCAGCTGAGGTTTTGAACTCCAAGACAATAGACTGTGTGCGATATATTAAAATTCAGCTTGGCAGTGAGACTTAGAGAACACAAACAAACAAAATTGATTGACCATGTTTATTCATTTCTTTTGTTGATGTCCTCTAGGCCTCACTGTCAAGCAGAATTTTAATATATCTAAAGTGGCCTATTACTTACCAATAGGTACATATGCTCGTTTTCTTGCATGACAATACAGTCTTTTTAGTAACACAAGCTAAATCAGTCACGTCTTTTTAGAAAATGAGATTTAACGGCTTAGTTTTTTCATTGAACAAGCATTTGCTGAAGAATATAATGACACCCAATCCAACAATGGCCAGGAAAATGTTTTGAAAAACATATCCATCACTGTTTACAATAAAATGAAATACTGTCAAACCACCCACAGACAACCTCTTATGAATTTTGCACAACCAATGAAATACTTATGAACTATGAACATACTCATATATCAGACTCAAGATGGTCCCTTTACAAGTCAAAATGGTCACTTTGTGAGGTTCGACTGTTCAACAACCCAGACATGCAATGTACTTTACCAAGATCACATGAATAAACAGAGGCTCTATAAAACTAACGTTAATGCCCAAGTCGCTAGTGGAGGGAAGGTGCCTATGAAGCCCAGGGGCTGCAACCGCAGTCACATCCCCAAGGCGCTAGAACACCCAACTGGTCTGTCCAACCCGCAACCAAGCCATGAGCCCCCCGCGCCAAGCTGAGAACCGCTAAACTATAATTTAATCCACAATGCCACACTAACAGAGCGATGAACACACTGCGAGCACATGGGACAACAACACATGTACTAACCAAAAATACCGCTGGACAATGTCAGCCCCAGGGCTCTCACGACCATATGACTGTTACAAATGCTACAGAACGCACCAAACGCTAAACAAATGCTAACAGATGGCCAAGGCACTAACAAACGCCTACAAAAACGCTACTGACCAGACTTGCTCCTGGTCATAAACTATGTAAAATTTCATTGAACTATATCAAACACTACAGAATGCACCAAACGCCAACCAAATGCTCACAGACGGCCAAGACACTAACAACCGCCTATAAAAACGCTACTGACCAGACTTGTTCCTAGTCGTTAACTATGTTAAATTTCATTTAACTATATCTAAAAATCAAGTTTGTCACTTAGTTGGCCAAATAGGTGTCTGTCTGTTGGTCAATTATTATTTTCTCTGTCTGTCTGTCTGTCTTTTGCCCTGCCTGTCTGTCTGTATCTTAGGCTTGTCATCATCAAGTCACTCAGTATGAAACAAATTTAATTCATTTGGTCTTCTTAGTAGGCCAATCAATTGCTTATCAGTAAACTGATCTGCAAATGTAGTTTCGTAATTAATCCTTTGATCAGTTTGTTTAAACATGTCAGTCAGTCAGTCAGTCGGTCAGTCAGTCAGTCAGTCAGTCAATCAGATTTTAATCAAAGTGGTATCAATCTACTCAGTGACTCTATCAATACGTTGGTCAGAAAACAAATCAATGTCAGTTCCTTGTTAAACAGGTTAGCCTGTAAGCTCCATGACATGTACAGTAGTTTGAAAATCAGCAAATTATTCAGTCAGTCGGCTAGTCAATTGGTTCTGTAACCCAACTAGCCCTTCAGTTACACAGTCACTTATGGAACTTTTTTTTTTTCAAGGAAAATATTTGAACAATGATTTGAGTGACAGAATAGTCAGAATTATGTTTGCAACTGCATTAAGTGCTGTAATTTGAGAGCTCTTCTATTCATGGTGCAGAATAACCATGGCAAAATAGATTGCATGACTGAATTCAATTACTTAGAGCAAAACTTGGCTTATTAAAGAGTTAAGTTTACCTGATTCACCCAAAAGTTGGATTGCAATATAAAACACCCAGCCCTTCTAAAGATAACTGCTTGAAGCTTTGCTCAACTTGGTCCCTGTTGGCATCTGATCTGGAAAAGCAAGATTAACTTCTTTCAGTGTCAAGAATATAAGATACCTAATTAGTTGACGATGACCAGATCCCAGTGACAAAAGAAAATCTCAGATTTCAAGCTCTAAGTCTAGTTTGCCTCTATTTGCTATTAGTAGAATTCTACTTGAACACTAATGCAAATGCTGCAATCTGATTGGCTGAGACATTGCACACCATCAGCGATTAGTGTTCAGTGGCTTGGTGTGGTCGATAAATTTTCAACGTTTTCTCGTTCTCAGAAGTTTTGAAAGAACATTTAAAAACAAATGAATAATGAAATTCCCGAGAAGACTGAAAAAGGACATTCACAGTTTCTGGAATTAAAAAAAACTTGAATTTTTTGAAAGAAACTGATAAGCGTGCACAAGCAACTGAAAACGTCAAATTGACAACTCAGTCCGTGCGAATTCTCTAAAGCGAGAAGTTTCATTTTAAGACCAGAAATGTTTGGAATCGTTATTTGAAGCAAATTTCAGTTAGAAGTCTGCTAAAACAATTTTATTCGCTCTCAATTACTGAGGTGATAGTTGATTTGGCCTTATTTGGCCTTCAACCTCATCAACTATCACCTCATAGAAATCTCGAGCTTATAATCTAATCGTTAAATAGAGAGCAAGGTCTTTGCAGGAAAATCTCAAACCAAGACCTTGCTGTATACAGCTCGGTCAATACGACAAGGCTGAGGTTTGAGGTTTTCCCATAAAGACCGAATGTTCAAGGTTAATAAGTTATTATGGCTTTTTGCTATTTCTTTACAGGTCCACAGTCAGCCTGTTGGCATTATGGGAAAATAATGCCTAGAACTAGCCAATCAGAATGCACGTTGTAATATCCCTTACAAACACAAGCCATATAATAAGCAGGGCTGTCATTAAGGGCTGTAACCTGTAACACCTGTTTATGGCAGAGTATGCTTGATTTTCCCTTGATGCTCTGGGTGTGGAGAACTAGGCTACAGGCAACTCAAATCTTGATGAGAGCCCTGATGAGTAACTATTAAAGGACACAAACAAGGGGGACATCCTTTCAAATGCAACTGGCATTGATCTGTTTTTAATGATATTGCCTCTGCATGAACCTCCATTTCAAGCTAGTTCTAGTCTGATAGTAGGAATGCAAATATGGCCTTAACTCTTTACATTTGACTTGAAAAATTATTAGTCTGTTAAGATGCCAGTCTTCAAAATATGCAATCAGTCACTCTAACTTGGTAGAATCAGTCAGTTAATTGATCACTTGCGCACAATTAACGCTTGCTTTCCTATACTGTACGTATCTGAGAGAAGCACTGGTTGAAGTTTATTGATTTGATACTGAAGTGCTCAACTGGTCCTAGGAATTTCAAAATGGACTTTGGAAACCACTAGTGAAACACAGTATTATAAGTAAGCTGTTAACCAGCCTTTCAGTGAATCTATCAGTCAGCCAATCATCCAACCAATTAGCCAGTAGCATGCATAGCAACAGTGTAGCATTCACCAATTTTTGGGAGCCGAAAAATCAAGTCAAGAACTTGTAATCAAAGGTCAAGAAGAGGAAATGCTTGTTGGCAGACCACAAGTTTCTAAAAATGCCCACTGACCTTTCACAGTTCAATTCATACAGAGATGGATAGCTTGTCAAGAAATTAATGGTTTTAAGCCAAAATATATAACACACTTTTGAGGAAAAGGAGGTGCTTTTGTCTGGCTAAAGTACTGGAGTTGACTATTTGAATAATGAGGTTGATTTAACATTCATCACCGAACAATTAATTTATTGTGCACTAATTACATTTTGCTTCTGAGCTTGCTAAAATAACACAGCAGTATTTACGAATTGATTAGAAAGCTGATATGTTGAGTGTTCAATTTAAAGAACAGCTTTTCTTGTGGTTTAGCTTGATAGTCATTTCATTCTTGTTCTGCAAAAAATCATTTAACCATAGCACTTGCAGCAGTTGTTTCAAATTTGGTTTCAACCACTCAAAATACCTACAAGTACATGTGAGAGAAGTTGCCAAACAATACTATCAAAGCCTAGTCCTTGCCTTTTTTGTCAGACTGGATAACAATACTTGTATAACAGCTGAATAATTTTCAAGCCTTCCCCAACCAATACTACCAGACCACATCAATCAGAAGCCCCATTCATGGGTAAATAGGGTTTTCAAAATCATGGGTTAACTGACAAGCATTCCCTCGCTGTTACCAGTAATAGTGCCTGACAATAATGCAGAAAATCCCATTTTGTACAGGAATGCTTGTTATCCAGGCTAATTATCTGGCAGTTAATCAGTTGGTCAGTCAATTCAGGTAATAATATTTTCATTTCAGGAAAAACACAATGCAAAAGAATTAAAGAATACACAATAAAACTATTTCATTTATTTTAGGAGGTAGCTAAATTAATTTTGCTTTCTGCGAGTTAATCAATACCACATGGCACAAATGAATTCCCAGGATTTCTATTTTGCCAATAACGAGGCGCATGATGTTTAAAAAAGAATGCAAATTATTGGAACCCCACAAGAGTCAGACAACATAAGCGTGTTCTGAGAGAAATCAGAGGAAAATGAATGCCAAATTTCGATTTAAAAATTGTTTTAGGAACACTTCCTTACGCGCTTGAAAAAGCATCAATTATCTTCCACAATTCTGTTTTGTTTGTCTGAGTTTGTCTGAGTTAAGACATCACTCACACGCTTCACTATTGTTGGTTTCTGTTTCATGTGGGATCTTACTCAAGGTTTGTACTTTTTGAGGCTTTTTTCCATGACCTTTTCCATGACCTTTCCGAGTTTTCCATGACCAAAGTTAAGCAGTTGTTCTCACAGCAGTACCAAAACAATCATTTATTTAACGTATTTTCCAGCATTATAATGCATAAAATGTGTGCTTGTGTCTATTTCTACTGAAATTAAAGCCTGTTTCTGACTTGTGTGTTATTTTTTCAATTTTCAAAATATCTTTTTGCCAAGCATATTTTTATTTCCATGACTTTTCATGACCTTCACTTAAATTCCATGACTTTCCAGGCCTGGAAATTGAAATAACAAATTCCATGACTTTCCAGGTTTTCCATGACCTGTACAAACCCTGTTACTGTACATACATGTACATGTTTGCTATTCACATGTAAAACAGAGACCAATTTGCATTGCCTTGAAATGCAAATGTAATGGCAATTACATCTACAGTGCTGTATTATTTGATTAACTAAGAGTTGTTATTATATGGCTAGTGTTTGTAACCAATATAACACATGCTCTGATTGGCTAGTTCTAGGGTATTATTCTCCTGTAATGTCCACGGGCCGATTACCGGCCTGCAAAACCAAAGCAAAAAAGCCATAGAATAATCAAATTATTAAGCTCGAACGTTTGGTCTTTACGCGAGGAATTTCAAACCTCACCCTTGCCGTATGAACCTTATTGCTTGGTCAATACGGCAAGGTCTTGGTTTGAGATTTTCCCTTAAAGACCTCACTCTTGGTTAATAAGTAGTTATTAATCACTTTGCTTACCTGGTCACTTCTCCAAGCTGATTGTAAAGGCTATGAACCACTTGGTTTTCTGTTAAAATCCCATCTGGAAAAGAAGCGTAATACTTGGTTTTAGTTGCCATCAAGACAACATCTCCTCAATGTTTCTACACTGCATAAAATTGTATTTCAAAGAGTTAACAGATGTAAATAAATTTAAAGCAAGCATGGTCCCAACCAAAAGCATATCAAATCTTTTGTACGTTGCCATCCTCCCCTAACGTTACTCCCATATGAATAGGTCAGGGATGACATCCGAAAATTTGAAATAAGCCCTAAAGGAAACTAATATGGACATGGCTAGTGCTTTATTTGACCCCTGAAAGATACCCTCCTTAAAATGGAGATGACTGCATTTTATTTTTTGTAGTTTTTTGAGGGAAGCCCTAAAAGATACGTTAATGACTAAAATAGTGGTACTTTGTCCTGAACACCCTAAGTTAGACAAAAATTGGTGATTGACTGCCCTAAACAAGATGACGAGCATCCCTGACTTTCCGCATGGGAGTCCCCCTTCCCCAACTATCCCCCCAACTATCCCCCCACAAAACCTAAAATAGTCAGAGACAACAAATGGACTTAAAGCAAGGATACACATGACCTAATGTAGATGTCTATACGTAACAGTTACTTAACTAGCATGGATTCTTGGTTCTCCTTTACGTGAAAAGCAAATAAAAGCAACGTTGATGTAAATATGAAAGTTTACATGCACACACATTGTGATGTTTGAAATTTAGTTCTCTACTTTCTTGCATTATCTGAAGAAGGATGAGTTGGAATTCATGACGACTATATCAAACGTTGTCAACTAGGTTGACTATTGTTCTGACACCATGCATGCATACTAAGTACTCCCAACTTTGGAAACATTGATGCTGTGGCATAATTTAATTTTAACAAAAACGGTTGCGTATTAAATAATGCAGTATTTTTTTGTTAGCTGTGTGGAAATATTTCCAAAACATTTTATGTGATCCTTGTTCTGAGACTTGCAGAATGGAATTAAATACACCTTCATGCAAATGTACATGTAAGCCGACACCTAAAACTCAACTCAAAGAGTGACTCAATTCTTAACACTTGATTCATCCTCACAAATATCACCATACTGAAGCATTCTTGATTATTCATACTTTAAGTTTTGGCATCAAGCAAACAATTTTTTTGCAGTTTGCTCTTCTTTTAGTTGGGAGGTGTAACAAAACACTTAATGACTGGCCCAACAGGAAACACTGGATTTGTTTCCCTGAAACCCTCAATGTTTGCCAAGGTGAAGCTTAGGGGAACACTGAGGGTCTCAAGGAAACAAAACTCCATGTTTCCCTTGTGACCAGTCATTAAGTGCTTATTATACCTGTCTTTGACCCTACATTAATTTTATAAGGAAAATGAGAGCGGAAATAATTTAGCTTAAAGAGTTTTGGCAGTAAACTATAGTTCTCTAAAAAAAATGGCTTAAAAACACAGCTTTGGTGAGATATTCACTATGGAAAATACAATAAGTAATGGGTAATAGCATCTCTAAAATAATGAAAAGCCACAGAATGTCAGATTTAATTCAGCTACATAGACTTTGATACAGTTTGTTGAATTGAAAAGGCTTGTAACATGTACAACAAAAGCAACTGAATGAAGAAAAAAGGTAGCAAAATCAAAGGGAATATCCACGACAGTTTTGTTCAAAAATTGAAATTGAACTCAGATTTTAGGTATACAATTCAGGTTTGCGCTTCAGCTGAGTTTTTAACCTTACAGTTAGGTCCTGTGCTCCTATACTTTGGGGAACTTTACCTATCCTGAGCAATAAATTATTTAAGAAATAGAAAACATGTACCGTGTTTCTATCGAGTTATAGAAACACAAGTGGAAGTTTGGGAGAATGAGAAATGCTGTGGGAACAAGCCGTGGGTGAGTGTTTCCACGGCTTTTTGGAGTTCTTCAAAAACTTTCACGAGTGTTTCTATTAAACAATTAGATTACAGTATGAGCTCGAGATTTCTATCACATGATAGATGATGGGGCGCAGCCCGAGTCAACTATCACACATACAAATTGAGAGCGAATAATCTAATTGTTTTAGTATAAATCTACTAGTCGTTCAAAACTTTAACCAGATCCTCTTCAAAGACTTTGAAAATGCAAAGAAGCGGCCGTCATTTTGGTGACAACCGCACACTGCTGCGCTACTTACTATCTATCACAGAATAGAAAACAAGTGGCGCAGCCAATCACAGAACAACATTTGTGATAGAACGCTAGTAGATTTATAGTAAAACTCGATAGAAACATGGCAAACATGTTTTCTATTTCTTTTAGAAAACACTGCGAAGAAAAAAAGAAAAAAGAGCTTGTTTACTTTGATCATCAAAATGTAAATTGTCTCTGCTCGCGCCATCATTATGTCAATGTCGTGCTAGTTCTGTGTTTCCATCGAGTTATAGAAACACGATTTTTAACCAATCAGTGTGCATATTTTCTTAGGACTGTTTTCTAATGTCATCTATTGATGGTGACAGTTGTGTCAGGTAGGTAAACCCTTGATTCTGACACTCAACTTGTATAAGTCTGCACTTTCAAAACAATTAGCACAGGCAAGCAGAAGGCCATTTAAAATGTTGAGGATATCGGTGCGGGGGAGGGGAGGGGGATGTGAAAGCCAATAATTTTAAAGGAAATATATAGCTTGCCTGGAATTTCTACAGCGTGGAGGGGGGGGGGGGGGGTCAAAGCAAAATACTTTCTGTTGGAAGGGAAAGGAAATTCTGTGAAGAAACACATAGTAGACTTCTGACAAAAAGAGAGGACTTTTGTTACTTCCACCGTTGTTAAATTATTGGAGAACTAAGAATCTGCACTATATACTGAGGGTGGTAAAGGGGGGGTATAGATTGATCACGTTTCACGGAAAATAAAGCAGCCCTTTCACAATTCACGAAAAATACAACATTGGCATTTCACGCTTCATGGAAAATAAAAGAGAACGTTTTGGAAAATAGCGGTTCACCGCGACTATGGAAATCACGATTCATGAGGAATAAAATGGCCATTTCACATTTCACAGGAAATAAAAAGGGCCGATCACGGGTCACGAAAATACCCTTTACCACCCTCTACACTGTATATGACTTATATGATTTAAACATGGGAAAACAAGTGGCTTTTCTGACTTTATAAATAAGCTTAATATGGAAGGTGTTTGCTTACAAACATTGTTCTTGTTATTTAAATGTTCAAAACGTTAAACAAAAGAATTCTTTGTTTCCCAGGCCTAAAGTTCCCTGGTTCGCATATTAATAACAATAGGTGACGTCACTGATATCTTTGCAATAAGTTGTAAACAAACTCATCTAGATCGAATGAAGATACCAGTTTATCTATGCACCTCTACCAAGGTAGAATAAACTCCTAGGTACATATACGACATTTAAATCCTACACTATTATCTAGTCTATTATTGCAAGGCAATATAATCATCAGTTTACCTTCAAACGGAGATCTTCTGAGTTTGTCAACAAACGCACACACAACGTCTCCATATTCTACCTCCTGGTTCCAAAACGTAATAAAAGTATAGTAAATCGACTTATATCTGTTATATCTGGTTTAAAGCGTTTTTAAACAAAGAACAAACTTGTTAAACTCAATTTTTTTCATTGTTTTCTTGCACACGTGCCAAAATGGCGGAGACGAACCACACTCGCAAAGATCCCTGGGGGATAGCTCCGACGGAAAAATGGCGGGAAAAGCCAACCTCCGCCATTTTGAAAATCGTCGAGAAGAAGGCCCTGGGGACAAGGTTGAGGAAAAGACCGTTGGGAGGTGGGACGAAGGAAGTCTGGGAGTAGGGAGCAGGGAGCAGGGAGGGACCCGGCGGGGAATTCGATATGAAAATGACGGGGTTGCTCGTCGTACCTTTTAGGGGTTGAAAAAGCGGTTTTGGTACCGAAAAAAATTGACAGGAGGTAATGTGGTTTGCTTTAGAACTGGTACCTCTTAGAAAAGAGTCTCCCCGGGGGAGGGGTCACCTACGGGAAAGAAGGCATCTCAATCACTCCAAATCCAAACATTTCCCAACAATTTAATCAATAATGAGTGTAAGCAGGCTAACCAGGGCTGATAAAAATTTTAAAACATAATTAAATTTTGCGTCTTGATATGGTGAAAATTCTAATAACTAAGGATTTCAACATCGCTGTGGGAGTGAAAGACACTTTATGCACAGGTCTCCACACTACATTGACGGCATATAACTTGCTGTGTGTGGTCGATCTCGGACTATGCCATTAGGTTCAGAGGGCTTTATTTGAGTGTTCCGAAGACCACCACATAGAAAACGATAAAACTTGAAGCTAAAAACCGCATGATCGCCCCTACAAACCTACGACGCACTTCGACGATGAACCACAACACGAATAAATGCTATTCGATTCCATTCATTTCCCCTAAACGGAGTTATCTGGTTATTCAGCAAAACGAAGGTATCAGCAACAGACATTTTTGACTCAGCCTGTTTTCTTCTCATCATTTTAAGGTAAGCAGTGAGGCGAGGGTTTGTGTGTGGAAGTTCCAAGATAACTTTTGCACAACTCAAAAACAAAACGTTTGACAAATGACATAAGTGTTATCATCGTGCTTTTTCTTATCTTGTGCACTTCAAAATTATCATTTAGTTGTAATAAAATCCCCCCAGCCTTCTCAATATAATCACTAGAATGCGAAGAGTGGATCAAGTCTTCTCTCAAATCCGTGTTGAACAACTCAAGCGAAATAAAATTGTCGTGGTGTCAGTACCTTATGTTCGAACCACGAGTATCTTGTGGCCTCAGTGCTGCAGAGAAATTAGAATGAGGCTAAACTGCCCGAAGCTTCGATCGCCGCTTGCCTTACTGACCACGCTATCTTCCCTTTCGCTGTACAATATAACTAATAAAATGTTAAACTGGGCAGCTTTTGGTCCCTTTATTTTGTTGAGTGTTCTTTTACGAAAGAGGCGAGGCCACGATCCAGGAGTCTGGTGAGTATTCAAGCACTCGCGCGCAAAAAATAACCCTCCAGCTACCCAGACTATCTCTTTCAGCGCGTGTGATGTGACAAAATTTTAGCCTCCTTTCTTTTAGGCTCGTCACGCAATCTTAACTTCTGCCTGTCGAGTCAAAGAGTTTCAGCGTGAATACAAGATATTTTCAGAGCCATCGAGTCGAACACAATGCAAGTAAGAAGTTTGACGTTTGTTGACCATCAAATTGGTTTAGGAGGCAAAATGTTTAGAACTTCGTAAAAACGGTCTTAAAATATGCACATTCAAGGAGTGAAAGCTACCGTGGGAATAAAAACATAAAACTATACTGTTGGTCATTGAATTTTGTATCATTTGATTTATTTTGGCGGGAAGCCCACAAGGTGAGTTTACCTGCTGCTGGTGTACTTGGTCATAGCCTTGGTTGCTTCACTCATATTGTGTTTGGTCAGTTCACCGGGCAGAAGCAGCCTGATGGCGGTCTGGATCTCGCGGGAGCTGATGGTTGATTTCTTGTCGTAGTGGGCAAGGCGGGAAGCTTCGGTGGCGACGCGCTCGAAGACGTCGTTGACGAACGAGTTCATGATGTCCATGGCTTTGCTGGAGATACCAGTGTCAGGGTGAACTTGCTTCAACACCTCATAGATGTAGATAGCATAGCTTTCTTTTCTCTTTCCCCTTCTCTTCTTCTTTCCATCAGCGGTGGCCTTTGCCTTACCGTCTTTCTTCTAACCTCTTTCCCCCTGCTACTTTGCGTGCCATGTCTGCAAATCAGAAAGGAATTGAATGACAGAAGGATGGATAGGATACGTATTAAGGATCTCTTACATAAGGATCGATCCTTAATTTGTGATGCGGTATTATTATTTTGCTATTTTTCATGGATTTTATCAGTTAAAATTTCTGATCATTTCTCAGCTATCACTTGAAAAGCGCGTCATTATTCAGCTTACATTTCAAATTTTGCACAATGAAGTTCTTGGCTTAAGCCCTGGTCAAACGGACTCGCAAGTAGACGCAAGTTGAAAACTTGGGTCTACTTGCGACTCCGTTTGGCCAGGCCATGAGTGCACTTGCGTTGACTTGCGCTCACTTTGGTCGAGATCAAATTTGTACGCAAGTCGACGCAAGTTTTTCACCGTTTAGCCACCCAACCCAAGTCAACACAACTTGTGTTCGCTCGCTTCCAGTTGTTCGATCTTCGCCTGGAAAAGGAAAGGAAAGGTCTGTTACGCAAGCTAGTGGGAGAAGTACACAACCACTTGATATAGATTTTTAAGCTTAATTATGGACTCTCAAGGTAGATCAAGTACCAGCGCTCTTTCTACACCGTTCCAAGAGTTCCAAGAACTGTATTAACGATTTTTTCCCAAAACAAGTTTACCAAAAGGTCTTCTTAGTACAAGGGTTTTTTTCAAAGGTAAACAGGTTTTAGGGATTTTGTCTGCAAATATTCGTTTTACGGTTTCAAGATAGGAAATGCTAAACTACAAAAAGTTTACCAAATTGGTTCTTTCATTTCACCGTACAGTACATTTGGTTTGAGAGTGTGAACAATTATTAAGGATTTCTACGTACGTTAATTCAATACAGAGACCTGCAAAATTGTAATTTCCTTTGTATTAAGCCGTCTAATGTTTCACCTGCAAACTTAATTATCTGTTTTCTCAGTAAATGGGTTCAGTAGGTGAAACGTGCCTGTACCCATCAGCCAACAGTGGTGCAGCCGGGCAGCTTGTCAATGAATGTAAATTGGGCCAGCCTCCTCTTGGTCAAAGTTAATCAATTTACCACCATCTGTATTCATGGTAAAACAATCCAAGTGGCTACAAACAATACTCGAGTTAACATGCTGTCTACATTAGCTAACTAACATTAGAAAGGCTTTTGTAACGTCTTCAGTTCTCCTCAGTTCTCGTGTTATCTTAACACAAGAAAACCCTCGTAGACCTCGAAAATTAAAAATCCTGCTTCGTAAGTACCATTAGCTACGTGACTTAAAGGAGCTCAGCCACGATATTAATTTTGAGTTATTTTGGCCACGTACAAAATTACCTTTAAATTGAAGAAAACGTGAAAATCGTAGTTTACTAAGATAGAAAAGCACCAAAGAAATAATACTAAACCATGAAGGTACAAGGATGGCTAAGGCCAGGATGGAGAAGATTAACACGGATTAGAAACGACGAACTTGAAAAATTTAGACTAAACCTTTCCACATGCGCAAAACGTGACGGGGCTCCTTTAAATATGGTGCTAACGATTCTAGGTGATTCTAAAAATAAAAGCGTACTAAGAATCATTACTCGAGACATGGAATACTTTATACTCTACGAAGCTTTTTTTAAAGTTTGAGTGTGATGGCGAAAAACGCACGTTCTCGCACGTCGAGGGCCTGCCGACTAAATTTCAATTTGAAATTACAGTCAAACACTGAGGGCAAATTAATGTTATCAGTAGTAAAGCTGGAGGTTATTTAGTCTCTAAGAGCATCTTTTTAATGAAAAAGTCAGTGGTGACAAAAGGGGCGCCGGGGGGACTGAGTATTCCACATCTCGAGTGTTTGACCGAAATATTCCGTTTCCCGTTAATTCTAGCCGCCAAAATTTACAATTTTCCTCCTCGAGATCCCGTTTTATCTGGTCTGAATATCACTAATCCCATTACTTTTTACTCCATATATCCCTTATCCCGTTAATTTTTTACCTAAATATCCTGCATCCCGAAAACCCCTAATAGGGCCTCAGCGGCATTTTCCATTAGTTTTGCAAACAGTAGGTTGTTAGCGACAGATCGCAAATAGATATTTGCTGTAGCACTCAAAATAAATTATAGAAAATGTAAAGAAATGTAGTAGAGTTCTCAAATCCGAGAAAGAAACACAGATGTATGGGTTTACGTCACATCCGAAACGTTTGCCTTTATAACAGTTACAAAATTTGAGCTCTCTAACAAATTTCTCAGTATTTTCTATCATTAGCAACAGAAATCATTCAAGTGCACGTTTAAATATTGATTGATGGCGAATGGCAGGTGTTCATGTTCAGGCGATCTAATTTGAAAAAGTTCCACATGGACAGCTCTAATTTGACAAGTACTTCACCGTGCTGAGAAGCACAAATAATAGGCGCGCTGAGAACCAATCGGAAAAGAGAATTTTGTTATCTGATACCAGTAAAACGTAATAACATTAATGCTTTTATAATCATAATAGACCTGGCAAGTGACTGAGAACTTTAGGAGGTGGAACCCATGGCTAATGAAATGAATAATAATACAACACCGGCAAACTTGAAATGTGAAACTCCGGTTAATAATTCATTTGACCCTTGTTTCAAAATGAAGTTCTTTAATCTTATTTAGCTGAGTTTAATCTTATTAAGATTGAATTTAACAGAATTAATTAAGGAGGGGAAACGTAGATGTTACTTCTAATCACAAATTTAAAATTCTACAGATCTTAGACAGCATGAAGTGATAAGTCAACTAGTTTGATAGACAAGTTCAAAAAAATATATTTAATCGAAAACGGTTGTTAAACCCAATTTGGCCGCGAAAGTATTTCCCTGAGGAAAGCATTTTGCTAAGACAGATGTTATCGCGATTCTTAAATTATAGGTAATGGCTAAAATCGATTGATTTCGTTTCAGAATTAAAGTTAATAAGATTGCGAATTGTTTGCCATAATTTACGTAAATTCTGTCAAACAGGTTGAAGGTCGGAAATGAAATCTTCACCAGAAATAGATTAGCTTGCCCTTGCAACCAATAAAAAACCTACTTGTCAAAAACTCATTAAAATCGTCATTTGCTAAAGGTACGCTTGTCAATTGAAGAAACTTATATGTTCGTCACCGACTAAAAGTAACTTAAAGACTGTTTTACTAAGTAAGCACCGAGAATTCCCCACTCTGTTTGCAAATCATCTTTTTCGGTGTATTCAAGACGATGGAAACAAGCGCTTGCTTCAACAAAGAACATCATCTTCTTGCAATATTTGGAATCATCTATTTGCTTACATCTCTCGTTGCCTCGATTGTAAATGGCATTCTGCTTTACATCGTAAACCGTGATCCACTGAAACTCTTCAACAAACCTACCAACGTGTTGAACATTTTCGCCGCACTCAACCATTTTTCCTCGGGTCTCGTTGTTCTTCCACTTATTGGAATTAACAGTATTTTGACGAGCCAAGGGATCGCCAGTGAAGTCGCAAAGTTATTCGAAAATGTTTTGGTTAGCTTTGTTGCAAGTAATGAATCTGTGTTGCTCCTCATTCTGTTCGTTGAACGCTACACTGCTTTTGTGTTCCCGCTGTCAAATCGACACTACGCCACTATGACACGAGCGAAACGAATCTGCACCGCATCGACAATAACCTGTTTGCTGTTTTCCTGCATCTTATTCGTAGGCGTCTCCGAATACGTGTTTTACCCGTTGACTCTTTCACTGTTTATATTGCTACCATGCTTCCTAATGATAATTGTACTTATTGCAGGATTTTGCGGTTTGAAACGCCGGACTCAAGTGAAGCCAGGCAACTCAAGCGAGCTATCGCTAGACCAAAGCAAGAAAAAACGAAATTTGCAACTTCGCAAGTACTTAAACGCGGCGACTCGCGGAACAATTTCTGCTATACTACCCTTGATATTTTACTGTGTTGTTAAGTTTCTCGGACTACGTGAAGCTGAATTTTCTACAACTTCATGCCATGATCTTCTTGAACATATATCATTTGTAATTTTGTTCTTTCCATCCGTGGTGACTCCTGTCATTGTGTATTGGAAAATTCCCGTGTATAGGCGCTCAGCAAGACATCTTTGGCAGCGAAGAAAACAAGGTGCCATTTAAAAAGATAGTATTCTCTTTTCTAGCTGGCCATTGCATTTTGAAGGATTCAACTGGTTCCCATTTACACACATTGCTAAAAGGTTTTTAAAACAAACTTGGAAAATTAATTAATTTATCGTTTCATAAAGTGTCATGCGATCGATGTTTTACTCTATGGTTCTGAGATCTGGCCCATGACTAAAGCTGATAAAAACACGTTTAGCACCTTCCAACATAAACGTTTCAAGATATGGCCCTATGATAGTTAGAAATGAGTAAGTCAAAAGAGAATTAGATATTGCTCAAGTGAGCTAAATACCGTGGCAGAGGTGGCAGCGGTTTGGTCTAGGTTAGGAATGGAGAAGGATAAGATACCACGGATCGCCGTGACGTGGGCACAAGAGGAAAACAGAATGAGAGGACGACCGAGAGAGGCATGGGGAGATAATCAAACAGCAGGAGTTGGGGGTAAGATCTTGGGCTCAGGCCTCCACTGTTGCGCGCGATAGAGGTCGCTGGACAGAATTCCCTACAGGGGAAAATTAAATAGAATAAAAATAAAGAAAGAGATTTTCCTTGTCAAACGCGAAGAATATAGGAATTAATTTTAATATTGTGAGACAGGTGAAGTCGCGGGATCAGTTTTCCACGTACAAGCAGAACTCTAATTAAAATATTTTATCTAACGTACAGTTTGTCTTCCATGTGTGTCTTCACAAAGTGAACTAATATTTACCATTTTGTAGTACAACAAAAGAGAGAAAAAATTGTCAGCTTAAAGACAAGTTATTTTTAATATATCTTTATGGTATAGAAATTCTTTTTAAATGTAAATAGATTTAGGTGTAAGTGTCTTAATAGCGGTAAGGTTACAAAAGTTTGCGTTTGGGAGATGAATATTCCGTATCAGTTTTTCGTAAATAAATTATAAAAGATATGAGTTTACTGAGTTATCGGCCCTTTCCGCGTGGTTATGAATTATTTGAAATTTCCAGTTATTCCCTTGTACCGTGTCAACCAGTATCAGAGAATGTTTTTCGCTCTTTTGCATGTTTAAGCTTAATGTCGCAAAGAATGAACGAAGCCAATATCCAGCCATCTTGACCTGACGAGCTTGGGCAATTAAGGATTTATTATATGGAAAAATAATACTAGTTTCCTAAATCGGGGACTCAGCGAGTAATCCCAAGCTGGCAATGTAGCGCTATCTTGCCCACTTGGGTAGCCAATCACAGCGCAGGTTTTGGTTCATTTTGCCACTCAAGGAGCAAGCTGTTTTTAACCAATCAGAAGCAGCAAAACCACTCATGACGTCGTATTCGCTCGTTTTCCCGCGCTCAGCGCGTGTTACCTGTTGAGACTTTGATTCTGATTGGATTAGTACGTCGCCGTACGTTTACCGTGATTGTCCAGACTTTTTTCCTTCGGTTTTGGCTTCATATCGTCTCTGACGGAGAAATTATTCACGCTGCATTTAGTGACTGAAAATTTCCAACGGAAGCTAAGGTTTCCTTAGCCTGTGTACAGCCGTCTAACTTGCGGCTGTGCTCAACATTGATACAGGCGTTGGACGCCGTTTGATTCGAGCCTTGAATGAAAGGAGCGTTAGTGACGGTGGAAATTTGTATCCTCTGCGGTTGGTGATTATCAAGTGCATTTGATATTGTGTCGGAGAGAGTTTCTAGCTGCGATACAGACGGCAGAGAGCTGTAGTGAGCTACATTTCGCTCGCTGCTGCGCCCTGAAACAGACAGAGACCTTCACGCTGATGTTTCTTTCCTAACACCAATCTGAGTAAACAGTTATTTCGAGACGGAGAAAAGTTGGAGAAAAGTTGGAAAAGTTCTTAATTACATTAATCTCATAAACAATTAGCTTATTGGATTTGCTAAATTCGAGGCAAAGAAATGGCTTTTTTTTTTTTTCCTGAAATGACTAATTTTGTGTTTGGTTTTAGTCTCGCTCGACTGCCGACTGAGACCGCTCGAGAATTTTTTCCGAGCCATTTTCCATGAAGAAACGGCTTTTACTTTCTTCTTTCTGCTTCTCGTACCTGTTCACAGCCTCGATAAGACGTTTTTCTACCGTACACTTCGCTCAGTCACTTAAAACATTATCGAAATTCTCAAATCTTTCCGTCAGTTAACAAAAAATAGAAGGAAAATGTTTGTTATATTGACGTCATGTATTTTCTGTCCTCAAATAGATCATAGGTGAGAACCAGTGAAAATGCGACAATTATTTGACTTATTATATAAAAGTGGTTAAATTATTTCTACTTAATTTTTAGGTAATGCCCTTTTCATCTGTGAGCAGATTTTAAATGGGGATCAAAGCGGCCGAGAGGAAGTTGTTTCTGAGTCACTGAACATGTTACTGGTATGTGAAGGAAAGGAAAGATCAGCAAAAGAATACAAACAGGTTTTGGAGAAGCATGGCTTTGTCGACATTCAAATGAAACTAGTTCGCATTGCTATGGATGCCATTTTATGCGAAAATAATTGACTTTCTACCCAGCATGGGTCCAAGTGTCCCATTCATGCTTAGCCGTTTGGGCGTTTCACTTAATTTCTCCTTATATCTTTGCCCTTAAACCTAATGACAACCTTACAGTTTCGGGGTTTACAAGTTCTCGTTACTTTCAAAGTTTCAACAATTTTCATAAATTTCAGTCCTCGAGGGGCACAAGAGAGGTGGGGGGTGGGGGGAGTGTAAGTTGGTAAGTTTCTAAGTTCAGGTTTCCGGGTTTCAATAAGTTTTACTATGTTTCCAGGTTTACGTTTTTAGGTTTCGTGATATTCAGAGGTTAGATTTTCATAGGTGTGAATAGGCTTGGTCCAAAATGTGGAAGCGTAATGTACAAATTACAATTATATCTACATTTTGTATATCATTAACTTACTTTAAATAGGATTTATTTACGTTTTAAAGATCAGCAACTTAGTTTTAGTTTAGAACACGATGAGACTGCAAGCGTCAGAGAAAAATAAAGCAAAATCGAGCTTACGATGACAATTGCCACAACCGTTTATGGTTTTAGATAACTTTAATTCTATTCAGTAAACAGAACAACAACGTGTTTATCTGATTCAGATTAGCTTTAGTTAAATTAAGAGTAAGGATATCCCAGCAAATCTAAGAATATATAACTCATTTAAGATTAAATGAAATGTAATTTTGTTAAATATTATTGCTGGGTCTTCTTGGTTTCATTTTCTTCTTTCTGCATTAACGGCCTCAGAAGTTCTGCTCGTTTATGGATATCCGCTTCCTTGGACTGTTGATCAATGGGAAAAAAGGTTTTAAATTGGGTATTTTGTCGGCCTAGTCGTTAACAGCATCGGTAGCTTTAGTCCGGGGGGAGAGTCCCATATGAAAAGGTCTGGTATGCTCGTCGTCTCGTTTAGGAGTGTAACTGTAGAGTCTTACTTAGGGTGCCTAGGACGAAACGCCACTATTTTAAACCGCCGAAGTATCTTTTAGGGTGCTCTTGAAGAAATGATAAAAAACCGTTGTCATTTTCGTTTCAAGTGGTATCTTTTAGGGTCAACTAAACCCATATTGGTCACCCTTGGCGGTTTAATTCAAATTTTCCGAAAAGCATCTCCGACCTTTTCATATGGGAGTGCCCCCTCCCCACCCCCCGGGTTTCAGCATGTCATTCTAATGTTATTCGTATTATGTCATGTTATAATCAGCTTTATTATATGGCTAGCTCCGCGAGCGGGCAAGATGGAGCTATCTTGCCCGCTCGGGACTACCCGCCGTGTCCCGCAAGAAAAATTTCCCCGAAAGCCATATAATAAATCCTTTATTGACCAAGCTTGTTTGGTCAAGATGGCTGGATATTGGCCTCGTTCTTTTTTTGCAAGTTTATGGACCTCGACTCCGTCTCGGTCCATAAACTCGCAAAAAAAGAACTTGGCCAATATCCAGCCATCTTGACCTCACACTTGGTCAATAACCAATATATCGCGGAAAGAAAAACACTTAAGGTTTAGTTTATATTTAACCTCTAGTCACAGCATTTATTTTCTTGCTTTATAAGAGTCTTAAACTTATAACTTAGTTACCTGACACAGAGTACGCTGTTAATGTTGATATGGTTGAGTCGACTGGGTACAATTTCCTTTTACTTTATTTTTGACAAAAAATTGTAATTTTGCCGCTTTCACTGGAGTTTAATTGTACTTCATATTACAGATTGTCAGCTAAAAAAATGGAAGTTAAGAACAGTCATTAAATGCAGTAATTGTTCCCTCTAAGTTTGTGTGATTTTGATAACTGTCCAAAACAATGCTTACATGGTCAAACACACAGATGTAATTTGTTCAAAAGTTTAAATAAGCTTCGCGTTACACTGTTCACCAATCTTACCTGTTCGCTGCAGATGGTACCTGCGATCTGATTGGCCCTGGCCAGTAGCGATCCAAACGTCTTCATGTAGTACACATGCTTATTTTTGTACGCGATACTTCTCAGTTCGCTCCGGAACGCGCGGCCAACGCCCATGGCGTAAACTTGGACGCCCTTGCGTATGAATCTTGATGCCATGCGTTTGATAGCGTACGCGCGTCTGCGGTTGGGTGGGCCGCCAGTGATTACGACCAAAACACGCTGGATGTACGTTGGTTCGTTTTTGTAGAACGTGTCATAAGCGGCTTGAAGGGCGAGATCTAAACGTTTTCCTCCGCGATTGATGTACGGCGCTTGGTCGACCGCACGACGAACAGCTGTGAGGAAAATAGGAAAGTTAACCTCTACGATTCTTCTAAACTCATCTTAGAAAATTAAACAGCTTTCATTGAAAGACAACTAAACAATTTTTGGAACCCATGTTACTCCAACATTCAGTGTCTAATTCATAGAGGATATTAAAACGGCGGTGCAAAGAGACGAATTTAATTTCGAGTGATAAGACAATATTTTCACGAACAAGCGCAGCGAGCGAGTAAAATACTGTTTTCAATACAGTATGAAATATGTTTCACAAAGAAGACCACTTCATTTACACATACTCAACGTATCAACAGATAGCCATACCAAATAGAGAGTTGTACTGTCTGAACCTCATCCTCAGTGATGGCAGGTTAGCGTACGTGATCAGACCGATGTGGGACTGGTGCTTAGTGATGGTAAACTTGCTAGACACAGTCTTGACGAAAGCTTTCTCGAGCTGGAAGTCTCGGCGGGAAACATGGTTTGACGCGTCCATCACAAAGGCCAGATCCAAGGTGACCGGGCAGCTCTTGATGGCAACTGAGTACGATACAATTTAAGCTGGTGTTAACAACGTTACTGTATTCTTGATGTACATAGCACGCGCTTTTTGATCGTTCAATTTTAAGGGCCTTATTCCACAGCGCAACTCACTTTCCTCCCAGGGGGTACTCTAGGGGGGTACTCTATGAATCTTTGGGTGGGGGTGTGCGCTGGAACACTGAAACCCTTACCCTATACTAGACGTTGATCAGCTTGATTTTGCAACTCTAGTCTAAACCTAGACACCAAAAACCCCTACCCTACCCCAGACTAGCTATTTTCCATGCAAAAACTTTATCACTATCGTAGTACAACATACACTAACTAAACCAATATCTCCGACAAAGTCATTCCGAGTTTCAATTTCTATTACAGAACTGCATGTGAAGAACACTGTTAAAGACTAATTTATTTATAAACTGGCCACTTTTCCGGTAAATTATACCCTATCCCAGACTACACTACGTGAAAATCACACCCTTCACAGCGGCACATACCCAAAGAACTAATATATGGGAATCCCTACACTGGGCGCTTGATTTGAAATGTTTTCATTTTTTCAAAGCGAGAGGTTTGAGAAAGAACTTATTGATCTTGTTCTTGGTCCGTACACACACAGACTCCCATTTTCTTTCGTTGAATTTATAGCCCTGAAGGTGAGATATGTGTCTTTCAACTCCTAACGACGACATAACATAATTAGGATTTTATGTTTCAGCGCCATCAATTTATTGGTTGTTTCAAAAATACCAACGATACTGTACACAAAACCTTTACGTGTTCTTGAAGTTACTGAATGCCAGCATATCAAAAGGCTAAGACATGGACTTTTTTCCGTATGATCGCATAACTTCATTTGTTCTTTTAGTTGTCCTACGAACACCACTAAGTCTCTCTCGAAGTCATTTATATGATTTGAATGGGAATACAATTATACGTGCACGATAAAAGTAATATCTAATATGTATTTCGTTTCCGAACTACGTCAGGAAGAAGTGACCGACAGAGACCTTATGGAACCCAATTCTACATAACTACAATTGCAAAGCCGAATTCTTAAAACATTTTAAACGGATGCAAACTAGAAGGATCTGTTTGAGGGAACGTTAACTGCACACCCAACTAAACCACTGGTGGGTCACTGACTATATAGTAAGAGGCCTTAGGTAAGGAGTGAAGAATGATTGGTAAAAGACGGTTCAAAAGTCTACCTGGTGGTTTGACGGGCGGTCTAATAGGAGGTCTGACGGGCGGTCTGATTGGTGGTCTGACAGGTGGTCTGACACGCGGCGGTCTAACAGGTTTAACCGGTTTAACTCTCTCGGCTGTAACAGAGAAAAACAGAATACAAGTTAGCAAAAAGTTTACTGTCCCAAATAATGCGTATATGATGTCCAATTCCAAGGAAAAGAAGGTTTATAAGGAGGAAGGATTAACTGGGGAAGGGACTAAAGGGCGAGAGAAGAGGAAACAAAGAATTTTAAGAAGCAACTGACTGGCCACTCTCACCTCTTCTCTTTCCGTAGACCTCAAATCTCATGGAGATGTGTCTGAACCATGTGCGAGGTTTGATTTTCACGTAGCGTGCGAAGATATGCGGTGTCAGAGCGTGTGCCACCACGCTGTTACGGTCATTGTTAGCCGGGAAGATCTGGAAAATAAAAAGAATCCATATTAAGTTTAACGTTCAAATCATGTGTCACATCCGTAATGATATTGTATCATAGTTAACCAAGCGAAACACTGTGCTGAGTATCTTGTACGGAGTATCTTTCCTGCTCAAAAATAATACACTTTTCTCAGTAAAAAAAGGCGCAGTTTGAAACAAGTAGCTTAAATATATCAACTTCAATTCGTCTCAACATTAACCATCTTAGATGTTCCTCCTGACCTTTCAACCCGCCGGGGGGGAACCTGCCATATAAAAAGGACGGGGGTACTCGTCGTTCCTTTTAATTGTTACAAAAGCGGTTTGGGTATCTCAAAGAGTGTTCAGCATCAAAAGGTCCACAGCAGGAGCTTTTGCGGTACTTTTTGGGGTATTGAGGCGAAAAAAATGACGGAAAATAATGTGTTGTTTTAGAATAGACCATTTTACAGTTGTCTGCTCAGTGACCTGGCCTTTGTATGGCAGCGAGGTTAGAGTTGACCTTGTTTTGATACAGACCTCACTGCTTTTGTTGTGTAAAACGAGTTGTTCTGATGCTAACTAGGTGCATTTACATGACAAAAGCAGTGAGGTCTGTATCAAAACAAGGTCAACTCTAGCCTCGCTGCCATACAAAGGCCAGGTCACTGAGCAGACAACTGTAAAATGGTCTATTGGTACCTCTTAGGGGTGAAAACAACTTCAAGCCACGTCCACAAAGCAGTATCTTGGCCGGTACCTCTTAGTTCTGACGAGCACCCTCGTCTTTTTTATGTGGGATTGCCCCGGGCCTTTCACTCTAGCTCACACCATTACATTAGAGGTTCTTCGACATCGATTGAAGATGAATTTGTACAAAACCCAGAAACGTTAACTATCCCGACAAAACTCAGTCTTTCCGTTAGTCGTCTTTTCTGTTTGTGTACATTTTTTTTCTTTGTATATTTACTATCATTCTGTGCCTCCCTACCTTGACTTGTCCACGTTTCGTGTAAGGTCTGAAGGAGTTTCCGTTATTACTGTACTCCACTGAGTAACTTGTCACCCACTGGTTCATGTCTTGCCGTCCCTGAGTCAGTATGCGTTTGATAATAGTACGCCGTTTGAGATCCACCTATAAGAAGAGATAAGAAAAAAACTCTCTTAGTTCATATAAATGCAACAGGGTATCAACTTAAACTCATAACACCAACTGGAATTTAGATGAGACTTTTCACGACTCATTAACCTGGTTAGGGTAATGAATTTATATCTGAACTCGTGTAAGGTTTATTAAGGTTTAACAGCAAAGCAAAAGGACGCTTCGTGTTTTCAGTCACCTAACAGGAAACGTTGTAAAAGTCTTTACGGCAGCAGTTTCATTAACGTTTTCAGCAGGGAGGAAACTGGTTTTCATAGGCCGGCAGCTGCTGTTTTGAACTGAAAAACGTTCGTCTAGATGGCCAAACCAGGCGGGCAAAATCGCCCTCACAGCTAGTCAATTTGCCCGGTACCCGGCCCCCAATGAAACCCCTACATTACGGACATTTAAAAAAAGCCTTGTTGTGTACCTCTGAAAAGAATTTTTTAGCTCAATTTATTTCGCCAATGACGCTTTCAGTGATTTCTTTGCCATGCCAGAAGCTCTTAACATAGGATCAATGACATACTGCAGGTAAAACTAACCATAATATATTGCCGTCGGTTGTTCCTCTTTGCCGACCACGCTCCTCTGTTCCTACCACGTGCCACAGTGTTCAATCTTCCAAAGCGTGCCCCATGATATTTGTTCCACTCAGATGACGCAGTCAGATAGCGGTCTCGAATCTTACGATCCTCGATACCCAATGGTAGATCCTTTCTTGCTGTAGAAACAAATCAAATTTGTATCATTAATGTGAAGCTAATACCGATAACTCGGGAACAAACGGAAAACGCCCGCACTCCAGGCTAGAAAAATACCACTTACATGCTCGACCTCCATAGAACTCCAGCCTCATTGAAATATGGTTCACCCATGTTCGTGCATACACACGAACAAACCTTGATCTGAATGGAGGGTCAAAACTGTTTTCTTTGATGGAGTAGTGATCACGGTTTCCTCGGAACACCTTCAAGAAAATTAACGAAAATGATTCACACAGGCTCGTTTGTCTTTTTTAGTGCACTAATGTACGCGAGGCCCAGGTTCCTTCATACTTTAAGGAAGCTCAGTCACGTTATTTTAAGTTATTTTGGCCCCGACCAAAATGACCTTTGAAGAAAACCTGAAAATAGTAGTTTACTATGATAGAAAAACACCGCTCAGGGATTACTTTGGGAACTGAAGGGGAACCTCCTCTATGTATTCCCTCGGTGGAGGTCTTGCTTGAGGAAAAAAAACGCTAAGTTTTGATTTTCTTGTTATATCTGATTGTCTACGGTTTCTAGCCTAGCCTTATAATATAACTTTCCGCTCGGGGATTACTTTGGGAACTGTAGGGGAACCTCCCTTATCTATTCTCCTAGTGAAGGGCCGGCTTGAGGTCTAATTCGTTCATCATTACCTTAAGTCTTGAGTTAACTTTAAAAGGTGTCCATCGATATCCGTCAGGACTGTAAGCCACAGCAAAGCTAGTGACATATTGTTTAGCGTCACTTCTGCCCTGACAAGCAACCTTAGAGATCCTAACAGGCTTCCTGAAGTCACACTGGATCCATTGTTTACGGTTGTTCTTCTTGGCTGACCATCCTCCCTTGAATCGACCACTTGGTTTCTGGTTCAGCCTTGCAAGGTGTGCGGCATGGTAACGATCCCACTCACTCGATGCCTTGATGTATTGCTTCTTAACCAGTCCCTTGGAGACACCGAGGGCCTTCACAACAGGTCTTGGAACTACAAAACAAAGAGAATGATCAGCATCTTATTTTTTTTTGTACAATATCCATACAATGTCATGCAGATGGGTACTGAGAATATAAAAGATCATAGATCAACTTTTAGCTTAGAACGAAAGGGTCTACCGCGTCCAACGTCCTGTTTTGACTCCCAGAAAGGGTAAAAAACTTGATCAATGACAACAAAACACGTACGTGCTGCGACACTACGCTTCAAATTCGTTCTGAACATACAAATACTCCTTATTTGTCTCAACACACTTCTTAAAGTCCTATTAGGAGAAATTTGTTTCTGGTCACTGTGATCTTGGGGGACCAATCTCCTATCTTGCAAAATTAAATATAGTGGGCTGCTTTCGGTTTTGTGCAAAAATGTTTATTATAAATTGAACAAAGTGCATGAAGTAGGCGGTTTGCGTCAGTTTAAACTGAAACATTGGGCAAAGCGCATTTTATATTTCCCTCTCTACGTTCTCTATGCCATAAAAATCAGCGTGTCGCAAGTAAATTTTCTCATTTCAAGGCATCATCCACTAATTTAAGTCTCCTATAGTTTATTGGTAAAATTTATTGTTGATCTTAGTGTTAATTCTATGCACGAAATCGAAATTAAACAAAGCATTCCTTACCAAGGCGACGCCCATAGACCTCGACCCTCATGGAGATGTGCCTATGCCATGTGTATGGCACCACACGGAGGTAACGGGCTCGGAGACGACGTGCAAATCGGTGCCGCACTATGGTGTTCCTGTCGCGGTTACCAGTCAAGAGCTGTGAAAAAATTTGAAGTTTTAGAGTTACAGGAAACTATTGTAAACAAGTTCTCATCTCGCCAAGCAAGTAACAATCCAACAGTAGTATCCTAAAAAACTCACCAAAGTTCTACGACGCACTTGGTACCACCTCCAGCGGACGCCATCAGAACTGTACATGACTTTGTATGTCTTCACCCACTGTCCTAGATCCTGTCTTCCTTGAGTGGCCATGCCGTACAAAAAGGCTTTGCTTCCGACATCAATCTGCAGCCACTGGGCACGGTTGTTAGCACGTGACGACCACGCCCCTCTGTGCCTGCCTCGTCTCTGAGCGTTCAGTCTGCAGCGGTGAGGTCCGTGGTACGCGTCCCACCGTGAGGAGGAACTCAGGGCACTGTCTGGGATGCGACGATCCTCTACTCCCAATGGTAGTCTCTTTGTAACTGAAATATTAGAAAACAGTTTCATTGTATATGGTAGTAAAGGTCAAGTCTGCATACGAGCCAAGTGGCCCATCAGGCCAGCGCTTATGCCGGTTTCTGTAGCATGAAGCAACTAGCAGTAGTTCTACTCCTCCCTGGATGGGATGCTATTCCATCGCATGGTAACTCCCAGCATTAAGTTCGCCAGTACCCATTTATACACCTGGGTGGAGAGAGGCGCTGTGAGAGTAAAGTCCTGCCTAAGAACACGACACAATGTTCCTGGTCAGGACTCGAACCAGGACGGCTCGATACGGAGACGAGCGCACTAACCATGAGGCCACCGGGCCTCTACATTGTACAAACTAGCAGAAGTAATCTCGGGCGGAACGCTAAAGTACTGAACTAACAAAGGTCTACTAGATTTATACTTTTGTTTAGTAGTAAATTTGCAAGTGAACTAAACATTCATCGAGTGGCTTGGTTCCAAAGTGTTTTGAACATCGTTCATACCTGCATTGCGACCATACAGCTCAATTCTCATAGAGATATGTCCCCGCCAGCTGACAGGCCTGACACGAATTGATGACGCTCGTATGGCGGGTTGTAGGTAATGACGGACAATTGAGTTTCTGTTAGTATTGGCACGGAATGTCTGCAAATATACAAAGAAAAATCTGTTGTTTGATATACATTAATAACGAGTTTAGGGTAAGTAAATTTATCACAGTCGTAAGCCGTATGAGAATAGACAGTGCTGCATGTCTCTAGTTGCCGGCGCTTGAAGGAGCTACAGTACGTCACGGTTTGCGCTTGTTGAAACGTTAAGCGTAAATTTTTCAAGCTCGTCGTTTGTAATCCGTGTTAATCTTCTCCATGCTTAACCATCCTTCTTCCTTTATGGTTTATTATATCTCTATGGTGCTTTTTTATTTTAGTAAACTGTTATTTTCAGGTTTCCCTCAATATAAACGTAACTTTGTACTAGGCCAAAATAACTCAAAATATCGTGACTGAGCTCCTTTAACTCCAGATTTTGAGCATGAAGCGGCTAGGAGTATTTCTGCTCCCACCTGGAATGGGATACTTGTTCATCGCAGGGTCCCCCCCCCCCCCCCCCCCTTTCAGCATTTTGCAAAAGCACTGTGTCTGAGAGCCCATTAAAGCCCAAAATCTTCGAAGGCGTTTAATGTCCGGCTCAATATGGATGTGCAATGGCGGAAGCATGTCTAACGTTAAACGTGCCTCGGATTTTTTGTGGGCAAACGCCGCTGGAAATCTCAACAAACCTTAGTGACTCCCAGCTGTTTGTAGTACACATAGTGAGTCTTGTCCATGCTGAACGTGAGGCGGTATTTTGTCACCCACTGGTTCATGTCTTCTCTTCCTTGGGAGGCAATGGCCACAATTTTCTTGGGTCTCTTGAAACACACTTCTAACCATTGGAAGCGGTCGTTGATTCGCGACGACCACGCTCCTCTGTAGCTGTTAGATGAAGATATGAAAGTTATTGTAAGGTAGAGGAAAATAACAGCGTTTGCTTTATTTTCAGGTTCAAGACTCTCTTTCGTAATTCATCTCAATCTTCCCCAATCTTCCCCATCCTTGCTTCTTTTTGGTTTGTTTTTACCTCTGATATTTTTCAACCGTAGTAAATTGTTAATTTGAACTTTTCTTCGATTGGAAGGAATTTTGTTCCCACAAGAGATAACTGAACACTTAATTGCGACATAACTTTTTGACTACCCATTAACAAAAGCTGCACCATTTTTACCACCTTAAGTTTTACCTTACGACTAAAGTGTCGTCAAGGGTATGTATAAAATAGTCATACTAGTAATCGCTTTGCTGATTTAAAAAAATAAATAAATAAATAAATAAAAAAGAATGATGTTTGTACCCGGCTTGTCGCTTGACGTTCAGCCTCGCCCGCCAAGCTGCGTGGTATTTGTCCCAAATAGACGAAGCTCTGACAGCATGGTTTCTTATACGACCGTTCTCCATTCCAAGAGCTCGGAGTCGAGGTTTAATGATTCCTTAGAAAGAGATTGCAAGGGCAACACCATAAGAAATGCCAAGAAAAACAAATTTTTGTCAGTAGTGTAAGTATAAGTATTGCAAGTGGCGTAAGTAGTCGTGTTGTATTGTAAGTAGTGCAAGTAATGGTAAGTATTAGAAAAGAAATGCGAAGATATAGTTAAGAGAATTAACTGAATTGTGGGGAAACTGCGATAACTCCGAAATGCCTTGAACAGACTACGCTAATCAAAAAGAATTAGAAACCAGGAATAACAACAAAAAAGAAACTTACATTTGCCTCCAATTTTAACGCGGAGCCTTTCAAGGATGTGCAACGAAAGCTCAAAATTGCTCACATACAGTTTGCATCACAAAGATATTGTGGTAACATATCCAATCCCAAAATTAACTTGACAATATACTACCATGAAAATCACTTGACCAATTCAAATGCGCACTCAGTTACAACAATCGGTGAAGGATTGTGAAGTGTAATTTTGACAGCAAATTTAACCCCGTAAACCCAGACAATATAGCTCTCAGCAAAACACTAATGACGTACCTGGTCGGCGTCCATAGAATCCAACTCTCATAGAGATATGTCCGTACCATGACACCACAACGATTCTGATGTACCTGGCGCGGATGGGAGGACGCAGTGGATTCGTGACGATACTGTTCCTATCACTGTTTCCACGGAATATCTGACAAAAAGAGAGCGTTTATCAACTTCGACTGGATGTGCCACAACAAAAAAATCTCAGTGACATGACAAGCAAGGCGTTTGCTGTGAGTTACAAAATAAATGCTATGCATAAACAAGAACCTTGACCAATATTCACGGAGTCATGAAAATCAAAATTTAAAGTTGTAAAACACTCCAAAATGGGTCAGATATGTTTGCTAGTGAAAAAAACCTCAACAGTATTTTGATGCAAATATTCGAGCTTCCCATTTAGATTGTAGTGAGTCAGTGAACGTTCTCGTTCGAAGGAATCATCGTTTTAACACCTTATTCCATAAAAACAGTGAATAAGAAAAGACAAAACTGTTTACAGAAAGATAAGGAACCGTAACGTTAGATAATGTTGTTACAATCTTCCGAAAGGCTGCTGCTTTTTCAGTCTCATTTTACTGCTAGTAATGGCGCCCTCTGTACAGTGAACAGGATTTTCCTCGCGTCGGTTCGCCGATCTTTACGCTTTATTCCTAACGAAAACTTACTAAAACCTCCAGACCACGCCCCAGGGTGAACGCTGTATAAGTTTCCACTGTGTCTGCAGACTCACCTTAACTCGCCCGCCTTTCTTATAAGGTATAAACCGAACTCCGTCATTTCCAAACAACAGCTTATAACTGGTGACCCACTGGTTTGCATCCTGTCGTCCCTGTGTTCTTATCGCTGTTATCAGAATCGGGCTTCCGAAGTTGAACTGTAAGAACTGACGCCTGTCATTCTTCTTTGCTGACCAGGCTCCCTTATTTCGGCCTCGGGCTTGGTTATTCAGTCGTCCGAGCCAGGGGGCATGGTAACGATTGTATGTAGAGGAGGCAGTGACGTAACTGTTTGGAATCTTGCCGTCTTCGACTCCGATTGGCACAGAATTACGAGCTGATAAAAAAAGTTGGAAAAGAATTTTAAGACTCTCTTGGTTCACTGTTTTAGAATTGAAACAACTCGGGCAACTCACTCAAGTTACTGAAATTACCTTTATCTGTAAGTAAAGTTCTTATCAAATTTTGTGTTTTTTTAAAAAATTTAAAATTTAAATTTTGTCATGTTGGGTGTCTAACAGAGATGTCTGCTAGCAGGTACTTACAGATTTTCCTGACGTAGAACTCAGCTCTCATAGATATGTGTCCAACCCATGTCCACGGGTGAATACGTACATATCGGGCCCGGAATGGAGGGATAAATAAGTTCTCCTTCAGTGTGTTCCGGTCTTTGTTTCCAGGGAAAATCTGAAACAAGGCAAAAACACGAACAAAATTGTTACTATGGGTAGATACTACACTGCAAGACATTATTCAGTTACTGAATGAAGTGGTGCGTCATAGCTAGAGCTATTAAGAGCTAAGTTCGCATTCACAATCCTAAAAGAGGGAATTAAGCACACAACTAAATGGCCTATTGATCTCGCGCACGATTGTCGTATACTAAAACAGAAGTAATCAAACCATGCCATTGGCAAAAGAAACGCATTAATAAGCAAAAACACACCACACCAAGTTTATAAGGAAAAAAAATACAAACGGAGCACAATCCTTTTAATCCCTTACCTTGACTCTTCCGTATTTCTTGTACTGTATCCACCGATATTTATCCTGACTGTACGAAATAATAAAGCTTGTGACCCACTGTTTGGCATCATATCTTCCCTGTGTAACCACTTTAACAACCTTCCTAGGCTTTTTAAGATCAAACTGGAGATACTGGCGGCGATTGTTCTTCCTCGCTGACCAGCCTCCACGGTATCGTCCTGTGACTCGCTGATGCAACCTGGCTCGCCAGGGAGCGTGGTGTTTGTCCCATGAGCTGGAAGCCGTAATGTAGCGTGCGCCGCGCCTTCCGGTTGGAATGCCACTTGGTCGTACGGGAGCCTCACGGACTAGAGTGAATCAAAATCAAGAGCGCTTTAATTTTTTTGCCGCGGTTTTTAGTTCTTTGCGTCCAACAAAATTATCTTTCCTTTGTATGTTCGCAATATCGCGGAGAAATGAGCTTTTACATCCGATAACGTCTTGAAAAAGTCCAACATCCAAATGGGTGAAGTCGCAAAGTTGTCTTAATTTGATAATCAACCTTCTCCTGATCTCTCATAAGCAACAACTTTTCTGACAAGCTCAAGACAAGAACTAATTTGTGTAGTCAAACTTAAATCTAGCTTACTGTTGTCTTGTACGACATGAAAAGTGAATTTTTGAAAAATGCTTAAATACTCTACAACAAACGCAGCCTTAAGAAATTGATATATGCTGAAAGGTTTATGAGATTTTTGCATGATATGAGGTATAAACGTCGCATGTAACAACACTGTATTGTCTTAGTAAGTCGTAAGACATGAAAATTGAATTCTACTCACCAAGAAGATATCCATAAAGCTCGACTCTCATAGAAATATGAGCACGCCAACTTACTGGATGGAACTTGACAAATCGAGCAACGACGGGGCGTCGGAAAAAGTGCTTTACGACAGTGTTTCTATCCTTATTGCCACGGAAAAGCTATGAAAAAATAAAAGCAGACATAGATAAGAATAGGTTTGCAAGACAAAACTATCTCCCTTTTTTGATTTTTGTGAACAATGTTAACGCCCTTCGCAATAGTTCGCTTTTTCTTCGTTGTAAATCAGCTATCCCAAGAGCTAAGCTAAGAATCGCGCATCTTATTCTTCATTTTTCTCGTTAGAAATCCGTCTTTCCAATCTTTTCCAAACTAAACCACGAGGAAGGCGAAACGTTAAGGCCCTTCCGATGTTTATTCCTGTAATTACATTCATAAATAAACTTACCTTGTTCCATTTTAGTTTACTACTAACTCTTCGAAAATGGTCTATTGTGGATTTGAAAATGACTTTTCAATGCGTATTGAAAGAGACTACGTTGGAACTCTTGACTACTGTAACAGTTCAGCACAGTAGTAGAGAGCACTGTAAACACACCTTAGGTCTTCTCCTCTCGGTATAATAGCGGAAATAGATTCCACCTTTGCTGTATGATATTCTAAGACTTGTCACCCACTGGCTGTAATCCTGCCGGCCCTGAACAGCGAAGCCCACAACACGAGCTAGCTTAGTGATGTCAACCAGCAGCCATTGCGCGCGATTGTTAGAGCGGGCGCACCACGCCCCTGTCAACCTTCCCCGTCGGGGGATGTTCAGACGTGCACGCTTAGGACCATGGTTTCTGTTCCAGCTGGATGAAGCACTGAATCCTCCATCCGGGATACGGCGGTCCTCGACTCCAAGAGCCAAACGAGAAGGCACTGGTAATGGACAGAGAATGCACGTTGGTCAGAAAAATACGTCCGCAATGCGTACGCATTTCCTATTTTGAGCTCGTGTACAAACATTAAAGTACACGACTAACAGTAATCACAGAGTACAGAAGAACAATGTTCATACTTTCATGTTCAGGTGCTGAGAAAAACAGTCTTACCAAATTAATAAGGAACATTTTCCAAGCTGAAAATCAGTAATGCTTTTTAAAGTTTAAAGACCTGAACTTTTACTTGAGTAAATCGCAAATTTTTGGTTAAGGTGGCCGAACACAGTTTTCGCGCGCGCTTTCGTTGATGCAATTCAGCGCGCGCACAAGGATTGCAAAACACAAACATGCCGCCAATAGAGCGATCATTTTATTTACTCAACACCCGCAGTATATGTGCTATTTTTCTCTATAATTGAACGCAGTGTATTGATGGCTTTAGTCTTTTATCCCAAATATATGTTAGAATAGGTAAAGATGCAAAGAACTCAGCAATTCTCAGCTAAATGCAGCGCATGCGTAGTAAGTCAAAAAATTGCGATTGAATGAAAATTTGCACTCTTGGAAATACGCCTATTTCTCGAGAACCACTCATTAGAATTTCACGAAATTTGGCACGAAAATACTTTAGGAAATAAAAAACCGGAGTATTGAAAATAATTGAACTTTAACAAGGGAAACTCTAGATATTGAAGTAAACCTTCAACAAGGGATAATTAAAGATTTCTCTGTTAAATTATTAGCAAAATGGTGTTAACTTGTGAGAATCGTTACAAGCATGTTGCATGCAAATTATAAAGAAAATCTAATGACTAGATTTTCTACAAATAAACAAAACCAATTTTAAAGGCCCGTTTATTTTTATTCGTGTTGCCATGGCAACGGCACATACGTCAGCTTAACCATCAGAAAACCAAAGTTTGTGTCGTTAACCTGCTTGCTGCCATTTTTGACGACCGAGAGATCAAGGGTTTTAGAGAAAAAGGTGAATGAAACACAGGTATCAAAAACTGTGTTCAGCCACCTTAAGGTACATGCCTTAAAATACCTGTACTTCGAACACCAAATTAAACAACGAAAGCTCTATAATGGTCTCTTTTCTCTATAACTGAGCAACGCTTAAACATTGCCATAGGACTAAAGAGTAAAGAACAACAACAAACACGGTACACAAAGCCTGTTAGACTTTATTAAGTAACGTACCAGTAGCTCTTCCATAGAATTCTACTCTCATGGAGATGTGATTAACCCATCTGACGGGGTGAACACGGATAACTCGCGCCTTTATTTTGGGCCTCAATAAGTGCATTACAACTGTGTTTCTGTCTCTGTTTCCTCTGAAATACTGAACATAGAGGCAAAGGCAGTGAGAACAGAGCATGATGAGGGACCGCAGTAAAAATCATTACATTTACAACGAAGAATTTCCGAAAGGAACACCTCTAGACCTCAAAGAAATTTTTCTCAACGAATTGTCAGCAAAATAAGCAAAATAAGAAGCGAGAGGGAGTCAAAGTAAATAACAAAATTCTCTACTTTTATAGGCCCCTACGGTTTTGGTATGATCGCAATTATTAAAGATCAAAATATGTCGAATCCAAACGTCAGTCCTTAAGCTACTCTAAAAAGTGTGTTACGACTTCTTCGCTAACGCAGCACAAATTTCTTTACAGACTAATTTTCAACTATGTTTTTACCTTCGTTCTGCCATTCTTCCTGTATTTAGCAAAGTAAGTACCGTCCACACTGAATGACAGATAGTACAGAGTCACCCATTGGTTGTAGTCGTTTCTTCCTTGGGTTGCCACGGCAACTATTTTCTTAGCGCCTCTGAAGTCCACCTGCAGGTATTGCCCGCGGTTGTTTTTCTTTGCGCACCAGGCCCCGGCGTACCGTCCTCGTCTCGGTCGTTTAAGCCTGCCTAGCCAAGCAGCGTGGTATCTGTCCCATCGTGATGAGGCTGTGATAGCTCTGTTGGGTATGCGACCGTTTTGTAGTCCAAGAGGTTTAGGAGCCGCTCGCCTGACACCTAAGATAACAACATGAAAATTAGAGAACACATTGTCGAGCAACCTGTCATTTGAAGTTCAGGAGTCACACGAAAATAAGTAGAGTTAATTTTTAAGCTGAGAATTCTTTTAACAGGTTAGCCAATTACAACCCTTCTCCAAAACCTAAACGAGCTAGCTCCAGAATTCTCTGGGGCTAGAAGCAATGCTCAAGTCGCCAGTATCTTGGACACAACAGGAGGTGGAAGGAGGAATGAAAGAACTCCCCCTCTCTCAAACCCGCAAGTACTTTTCATCGATAGCTTATTCCACAATCAAGGTGATCAACTCACAGAATAAGAGTAGGGCCTCCAGACGAGAAAATCGGGTCATTGCAAAGCCAGCACAACCTACTAGTATCTCTTTTACATGTTATTTCACGCCAATGTTCATTGAAACTTTAAGGAGCGGAACTGTAAAACCATATTGGAACATAACTCCTTACCAGCTCTCTGTCCGTAGAGCCCAATCCTCATGGAGATATGTCCGTACCACGTGATTGGATGGAACCTGACATATTTCGTGAAGAGAGGTCTTTGAAGTCTGTGAGACACCTGGCTATTACGGTCCCTATTTCCTGGGAATACCTGCAATAAAAGAACAAAGGGAGAGATGGGAAGGTTAACTACGCTTCTGCAACAGACTCCTCCCCGCCGGATTGCGTCGCTCAGCGACTCGTTCTTCGCTTGCCTGTTTGACTTAAAGGTGAGTCTACGGGAAGGCTAATTATTTCAACTGCTGAATATTGTTTCTAGCCTTATTTGACGTTTACCCTTCTTTCTCTCTATTTTCTCATGATTTAATCTTCTAATCTCTGCCACTTTTAATCGTCGTTGTGATATCTTAGGGATATGTCAAGAACACACACCAGTTCGCAAGTCAAACGTTTCTCACCAGTTTATGGTTGACTTTGTACATCTTGCAGGGCCAAGGTACAAATTTGACAAATCTACTCAAATTTCTGTTTGAAAATTACGTGATAGGAATGCCTCTTAAATATTTGCTCTTTAGGCTTTCAATCACCTAGTGCTTAAAAAAACACCAAATGGTTCAGTGGAGTTTTAACTCTACGTTGGAAAGGTTCAACAGAAAAATTCATCTAATTCAGATAACTCAGATAGTGAGTAGCGTAGCCAATAACAGAACTATATTCGTGATAGAACGCTACTAGATTTATACTAAACTGAAATAGTCACCTTCATTCGGCCGTTTTCTCTGTACGGACGGAACGTACGTCCATTCAAGCTATACGATATGCTGTAACTTGTCACCCATTGGTTGGCATCCTGTCGACCTTGCGTCACCACACCGGTAATTCTTGTTTTGTGACCCAGTTTGACCTGTATCCACTGTCGCTTGTTGTTCTTCCTAGCAGACCAGGCTCCTCGGTGGCGTTTATTCGCCACAGTGTTGAGTCTCGCCCTATCGGCGCGATGGTACCTGTCCCACTTACTGGAGGCCGTAAACGCCCTGTTTGGAATCTTGCCATCTTCTAAACCAACTTCCACGCTGTATTTAGCTGTTGGAAAGTAGCGCAGTGAAAATATTAAGTACACTTTCAATTTAGCAGCCCTACCCTAAAGGAGAATCCTCATTTTACGAAACATCGATTTTTCGCAACGCTCGATTATTCGAAACAAATTTTTGTCCCCTTGGCAAAACAGTTAGGAACAATTTACCCTCGATGTTACGTACCTCCAGCTTTCTCGAATCAATTTCCGATCCTCTAGACGGTTCGAAAAAGCGGAATTACAAAGAAAACAACAAATACTTACGTAAGGTGTTTCCATAGAATTCAGCTCTCAATGACATATGTCCCACCCAAGCAATGGGATAAATTCGTACATATCGTGCCTTGATTGGTGGATCGAAAACGTTAGACTTGACTGTGTGTTGGTCTTTGTTTCCTGGGAAGACCTGAGGGTGGAAGTTAATAAACACAATTTAGTTTTATTATTCTCTTCGGATATCTCATTTAGACAACAGACGATTGGTGATAGATCTCTCCTTTGACATTGGCCAACGAATGCATACGTGTATTCATAAACCCTAAGATTAACTTAATTACGACGTTCAGTTGGGGCTGAGGTTTCAAAAAAAGTGGCGGTTGAAGCTACAATCATGGACAAAAGTCTTGGAACAATTTTTCAAACACGCCAGACAAACACCTGCCTAGACTCTTCCCTCACCTTACAAACAAGGTTGAAAACTAGCACCTGTATATTTTCCTGATCGTCTACATCATATTGGTGGTGGGGGGGGGGGGGGGGGGGATACAGAAACGCGTTTTTAAATGTATAACAGCGCTTTTTCAAACTTAAGTTGTAAAACACAGAAAACACGTTGCATTACACCAGTTTCCCAAGGACTTTTCTCCTCCATTGTAGCTGGTCAGAAATATCCGGCACCCCAAAAAGTACGGAACCAAAGTGTTTTGCAAAAACGTCAAAAGACATACATATTAAACTTTATCGCCATTTTTCAGCAATTTTCAGCAACGATCTACGATGATTATCGCTCAAAACATCAGCTTTCCAATTTCACTTCGGCGGTTAAAATCTATTAGTTCACGATGTACAATATTAAAGTTATCTTACCTGCACTCGACTGTATTTCCTGTAAGGTGTCCAATAGAAGGCGTCAGCGCTGTATTTGATAACGTATCGTGTTACATACTGTCTGAGGTCGGACCGTCCTTGTGTCGCGACCTTGACAATTTTTCTTGGCCGCCTAAAGTCAAACTGTATCCACTGTCCTCGTTTGTTTACTTTAGCAGACCATCCACCACGGTAGTGCCCGCGTTTTCTGTTGTACAGCCGCGCTAACCAGGCGGCGTGGTATTTATCCCAGATGCTGGACGCTGTTATGTAGCGGTTGTTAAGACGGTTGTTGGAAAGGCCAAGAGGCTTGGCAACAGGGCGAGGCCCTGGAAAATACAAATCAGTATTGTGAAGACGCTATCTTAAAAGGACTTTGTATGTTGGTTGTAAAGAAAAACAGGACCGTTTTGCGATACGTAGTTAACATGAATACATCACAATACGCTCGTGATAAGTCTTCCCAACACTGAAATAAATCTAGACCAAAGTTTTCGCAAAGCAAAACAAAACTTTAATATTTTCTCTGATAAATCTAATTTTCAAAGAATATAAATTCAAATTATCTGACAACAAAACCACACCAGTTCACATACTTATGCCTTTTCTTTACTTACTCAAATATTTTCCATACAACTCCACCCTCATAGACATGTGTCTGTACCAGGACTGTGGGTAAAAACGCAAATATCGAGCTCTGATGGAGGGCACAAGAGCATTTCTGACCACAGTGTTCCTGTCTCGATTACCGCGGAAGACCTGGGATCGAGATAGTTCAAAAGACTAATATGAATCTTGAAAAACACAAAATTAACGCAGAGAAACTAAGGCTATGTTCACACTACGCCGAAGAAATTTGAAAACGGTGTTTTCACTCCGAAAATACATCAAATGTTTTCCGCCCACACTGCGCCGGAGAAATTTGAAAATCCAACAGTTAGCGGTCATTTTGTACTTGTATTTGAGGAAAACTTGGGGAGGGAAATATCATGATTATCGCAATGTCATCGTTTTCGTAAACCTTCGTTTTCGAAAAATGTGCGCTTCACACAGGGGAAAGATTTATTTCATCTGTAGTGATAATTAAATATCTTGTAAACATTCTTTACCCCTCTTCGTCCAGGTCGATAATTTCGGAATCGTATCCCATCGTCACCATACATTACTCTGTAACTTGTCACCCATTGGTTAGCGTCTTGGCGACCTTGGATTGCGGTAGCCACGATACTCGCACGAGTGCGGAGGTCAACCTGTGAGGAAACATTCACAATTTGTTAAAGTAAGGTAGAGTCTGCGTCGTGGCAAGTGGTCCATACCGTCATAACTTATTCGGGTTTCCGTAGAATTAATCTACTAGAAATATTTCTACTCCCCCTGATAAAATGCTAGTCCATCACCGGTACCCATTTATTCACCTGGATTTCTTGCCCGAGAGCACATCACATTGTACCTGGCCAGGGGCCTGTTTCTCGAATGTCCTGAGGAGTTTTCGCACCCGGAGAGCCGTAGCAAAATCTCAAACCTTATGAACACAGAGCTGTTTTATTCACATATTCTTCATATGAACAGGGTTCCCTTTATACAAGTAGTTACAAATTAACTAAAAATGGCTTTGCACGCCAAAAAGTTTCCGGGGCTTTCTAGAAACTGGCCCAAGGGCTCGAACCCGGACTGATGATAACGCCATTACAATGAGCACGCAATTATAAGGTTCAATAAGGTTCACTATTTCGAGTGCTGACAACAATCTACTAGCTCTCTCGGTAAAGAGTGGGTTTTTAAATCGTAAAAAAACACCAAACAAGCTACAGAAATACTTGTCTCCAAATTAACTCAATAGCGTGCGTATACTTCAGTCACTAACCTGTAGCCACTGTCCTCGGATATTTCTTCTTGCCGACCAAGCTCCCCGGAATCTTCCTGACTTACATATATGAAGTCTTCCTCGCGAGGCGGCGTGGTATCGGTCCCAGAAACTCGAGGCACTTAGAGCGCTATCACGTATTCTCTTATCACTGACACCAAGAGGAAGTCTTGATACAGCTACAAAAATAAACAAGGCAGCGTAATTGTAAAGCATTGTTTCCATGCAACTTATTTTATTGCAGATGAATGTAAAATTGATTCTGTTTTTTTGAATGAGTAGAGTCTTATAAGCAAGAAAATAGACCAATGAGCACTCGTCGACGCAAATACACGTGACCAGCGCCGAGCGCCCGAAAACGCACTTGACAAAAATGCGATTGGTTTTTAATTGTCTTGAATCTGATTGGTTGATTAAGTGGCGTGAGTTTTTTAACCAATCACAGAGCGAGGAAAAGCCAACCCAAAACATTTCATGATCAATTTCGATCCTCAATGGAAAGTCACTCTAACAATTTATTTTGAAATGTTTTGGTTTGATTTTTGTAAGTCCTTAACTCTCACCAGTTCTGTGTCCATAGAATTCAGCCCTGAGCGAGATGTGTCCTCTCCAGCCGACTGGGTGAATGCGGATGAAACGTGTCCGGATTGCCGGAGACAGGCGCCGTCTTACAATTGTGTTCCTATCTCTATTTGCACGGAAAATCTAACAACAAGCAAAACAAAATTGGTTATAGCAAGGGACCGTAAAAGTCCGATAATAAAGTCCCACGAAATAAGCCAGCTCCCAAAATGTCACATAATAGCTGCCAATCCCTAAATTTTAACCAATCTTTGAGTATTCTTGTCCCCTCTCCTCCCTCCCTCTTGGTATGCTGGTTTCTCGGTAAGTATTCAGTCAGGTAAGTTATTCCCAATGATATCTTTCAACGTGAAGGTGCCAGTTAGCGGCCGCTTGTTTGGGTGGTTCCCACTTCCAGGGTTACCATGGACACTTCTCTTCTGCATATTGCATTTGGCACCCCGCTTACCTTTTAGGCACCAGTTCCCAAGCTCATCTATTTGAGATGAGTTTAACGGTAATTTCTGTCACAGGTTTATGTCACGTCGATCGTAGCGTAATATGCCCGCCAACTGGCAGAAACCAGTACTAACATTTCTGACTTACCTTTCGGCACAAATAGGGCACAAAGTTGATGCCATCAAACCCGTATGACAGATAGTATCTTGTCACCCATTGGCTGGCGTCCTGACGACCTTGTGTAGCAACAGCTAGTACCTTGACTGGACTGGTGAAGTCGACCTTAAGCCATTGGTGAGGATTGTTATGCTTAGCTGACCAGGCTCCTATGTAACGACCGCGCCGAGAAATTTGAAGCCTGGCACGATTTGGTCCATGATAGCGATCCCATTTAGAGGAAGCTGTGATCGCTCGGGATGGAATACGGCCATTCTTCATTCCTAATGGTTTGTATTGTTGTGATACTGAAGAAGAAAGAGCAGCGGTATAGTTAAGTAGGGCCAACTAAGGAATAAAAATTACCATGGTGATTGCACGTTGTTACTTAAGCCAGTTTTCCAGAACTTAGCACACTACCTGGTCAATAGACCTTTCCCACATTCCAACAAACAACGACGCCGAGGCCAGGTCAAGGTGGACAAAAATACAGCAAATGTATGAACATATCCACCCCAACCTCACTCTAGTGCTATTGTTCGTATGCTATTGTACATTATATACAATGGTTGTGTTTGCAAATGTATGGAAGTCAGAAACCTAACGTGTGTGATTTTAAAATTACTAAGACTGCTAATTTTAAGACTACTAATATGTAAAGGTAAATTTTTGTGAACGTTTGAAAGTTTTAAAAATCAAGATTTATGACGATAAGTTGTTGAAATAAAAGCTGCCATTCAACATCCAAATCTTTAAAATGCTTTCACTTTTCTTTTCTTTCCGATTTCCATTAACTTAAACATAAATGGTCTCTCAATTGACAGTTTTACTAATTTCATCTAATGGTTTGTCCCATTTCTGAGGTTCAATTTGTTCCACGACCATGGTGTAGGAATGAGTGACATCACAAACCTCTTGTCCAGCCACCCCTGGTGATCTGTGGAATGCATTTAAGTCTTCTGTTCTTCGGATGGCGTTCATTTGCAGCATAGCATAGTCCTTTGATGATGCAGTTATTTCTCTGTGTTCATAGAACAAATCAGAATAAATTTAAGTGAAGAGTGGAACAGGAAGCCTGAGACAACAGATCGAACCGAACCCGGAATCAAGCTGGAAATTCCATAGACATGACGTGGTTATCCTAAAATCTGGCTGCTGTCTCTGATAAAGCCTTAGATTTTACAGTGTGCCCGTCTTTCTGGCATGCTATCAGTAATAAAATATTGCGGAACTAGCTTTCCACAAGGACGTTTGAATTACCGCTGACACACTCTCCACGCGCTTGGCCCTGATAACTACAAGCCTATCTATCATTTATGAAACCAGACAGCAGCATCTGAACACCAACAAGAATAACGCAATACCTTTCGCCAGCAGAGCCCATTTGATAAACATCTATGGCAGGCCGAGTCGTAAATAACCAACTTAAGACGATTGCTAAGCAAGACACCATTATTTGAAATGGCCACTAACACTCTCAGGGGTAGGCCGCGAAGCTTTCTCGCTGTGGGAAACTTGAAAGGAAGTTTACATCTTGCTTCCCTGAAACTCTGCAAATGGCCGTGGTTCTTCCTTTGCGCACCGATACCATGCCATCTGCGACGCAACAACTGAACAGGAAAATGAAATACATTGTGGTCAGTAAAAATAGAAAACATTTTTAACCGCGCGACCACGGGTCGAGCGCAGTTCTTGCTTCGCCAGGAACCAGGCTCTCACTCCCACCCTCCCACTTCGCAGCATCAGATGTTTTATGAAGCTGCCAGCAGTTGCTTCTTCTGGTTTAGCCAGTAAATAGAGTCACTGTGTTGCTGCTGTTTGGCTAGTGCTGCTTCATAGAACTGTTTTCTATCGATTCGAGATAGTGTAGTTTAAATTTCACCGCGCGGGGTTAAGCTTCCTGTTTTTTTGTTTTTTTTACCCTAGCGAGTGGGTTGGTGCGGTTGGGTGAAAATTCAATGCTGGTGACTCTGTGGCTCTGATGTGTAATTAAGTGTAGAAATCCTTACTTCTTGTAGAGGAGAAACACCTGAACCGTGCAGTAAGATTTAGAGGTAATCGATACATAAAACTTTAATAAACCTTGCGTTTGGTCTTATTCAGCATATAAGTAGCTTCAAAGGTTTTCATAAAATCAAATAAGGCCAACACTAACAATCATTCTGAGAGCACGTTATGCATTTTAATCTTCCCCTCTTTTTAACCATTGGTATTATACTTTAAAAGTAAATGTGATGCTTTTGCCAACGTTACACATCTTGATATGTACATGTTACCAAAAAACTTAGGTATTTACACTTCCAAAAAATACAGATACCTTGGGTAACCTATTTAAAATCGTAAAAAAATAAAACGAACACCAAAAACAACAACAACAGATATTCGAACTCTTACCCGAGCTTTCTGTATGTGACAGCTCACGTGACCTTCCCAGAAACCTCTTCCGTACACACTAGCAAATCGGCAAGCACGCTTCCTCAGGTCACACACTCCTTTAGACTGCAGTCCTTGCAGCTTCGGAGGTTTTCTTTTATCTACCGAACAATCACTTGAACCATAACCGCGATAGCAGCGACATTTTCCGTTCACGCATCGTCCTCGCTTATTGCAGTTGTCTGGACAGAGTTTTGCCAGGATTTTTGTGTTAGGGACAAGGCGACCTTTCTTCTTCTTGTAGTTTTTGGGATTAACAAGAGCTGCGGTTTTACAAGCGTCTTGGAGACTGGATAATGCTGACTTGGCCATAGATAGCTTTCCTGAAATCTAGTATTACCAAAAAAACAGGGCATCAAAAAACAAACAAGCAGCAGGGATACACGAACAATTATTTTTTGACGGTGGTAGGGGGGGGGGGAGGGCGTGGGCGATTTTCTGGGGCACGAAAGTAGTTTTTTTCAACGTTAGGTTGTGCATGAGTGTTTTTTGGTGGGCAATAGCTTGTGCAAGAATTCTTTTATCATCAATCTTAAAATAATGATAGTGGGAAGCACTTGCTCGATTTTTTCCTCCATGGCTCCCCTTGCACGAGTTTTTTTTCAGCAGCCAGTTTCGTTCTGCAAGAACTTATTTTTGGAAACTGCCCAACCTCTCCCCCCCCCCCCCCCCCTTACCTTATCCCTCCTCTTCAAAAAATAATGGTCCGTTCCTTAACAACGCCACAGTACCACCGTGGTCACACAACTCACCTTAATATCTGTCACGCATTCTGTCATGACTTTGAGCTTCTTGGCGTTGACAACCTTCTTACACACACGTAAGATGCGACTCATCTCTCTTTTGCAATGCCTAATTGCCTTCTTGCGAGTTATTCCAGTCGGTGTTGGCCAGGTGGGGACACGATACTTAACTTTAGGAGGTTTAAAAACATAGTTTACAGAGTTCGGGTCGTAATCTCGATTGTCGGTTTTTCCGGGTTTCTTCGGATGAGGTCGAACTTTGATCGGTTTCACTGGTTTCCCTCCCTTGTCCGTATCTGGTATTGGTTTGACGTCACAGGTGTTGAAACGGCGGTTGCCCTTCTTGACGCATGCACAAGATGGTTTGACGCGTCGGCTTACAGATGAGATGCGAGGTGGAAGCCTCTCGAAGAGACTTTTACCAGGCTTTAACCTGAAAAGCCAAAATAATGATATTACGAATACATTAGAGCCTTGCCTTACGAAAACTTATGGTCGTCTTCCCTTGGTGTTAAATTTAACTTGAGAATGAAGGCTAGAACAAACGTTTTACACGTCATAAAGATCAATACAAACTAAATTTCTATTCACCAATAACTAGACTTAATTTTTGTTCTTATCCAGTTGCGACTTTCAGTAACCTCTTATGACTTAGTGGTACATTGTGTTTCAGTACTCTCAAACCATTATATCAATTGAGTCGAGTTATTGATCTTTCATATAAGACCAGCTTGATCTAGCAGCCTTTATAACCAATAAGTTAGGCAATGACTTCTTTGCTTCTAAAGTAAATCTTAGTTGCAGTTTTCCTTGTGGACCCGAGCTATCTTCCAGCTTGATCTAGCAGCTTTTGTAACTAAAAAGTAAGTAAAGCAAAGACTCGTTTGGTCCTAAAGTAAATCTAAGTAGGATTGTTGTTGTTGTTGTTGTTGTTGTTGTTTATCCAAGCAGCAGTTTTCCTTGTCGACAAGGCTATCCTCCTGTTACTTACATGTACTTCCTGGCAAACGTGTAAATGCCTTTTCCCTCCAGATCGTCACGTGGATTCCCGTTGTTGTTCCCGCAGAGTCCCACAGTAGCTGAGGTGTCTGCACCAGGGACTGTGACGTACAAACTCATTCCCCAGTATGCACAGTGAGCTTCGACCACAGCTCCTGACCTCATCATGACCTGGGAAATGACATCAAAAGACCAGTTACATTCAACTTCCAAACATGTTGCTTTCAATGAAACTGATATTACTTAAAACCAGGTAGGGTTGCAATAAAACCCCGCGTGTAAGAACCCGCACAGTAAGTTCTTCCGGTATTTTGGGGGTAGTTGTTAATTACCAGAAAAATAAATAAACTTGGGTTTGGTCCTTAAAATAATACAGTATTTATACACAACTGTATTACCTATTTTCTTGTAACATAAATTTGCAATCTTATATCACACTCTTCGGTGAAAATGTTTAAAACATAATTAAACTGTAACCCACATACAAGAACTAAAAACCCGCTTGATCTTGCTTGGCTAAACAGGTTTTTATATTCTTGGGTATTAAAATGGCAAAGGTTCTTAAATCACTAGGTTCTCACATGCGGGTTTTTACTGCACTGCATGGTCAATTGAAGTTCCCCGGGCTTTCAAGACAGACCTCATCTAGGCAAAACATGAAAATGAACTTTTGACTTCCGGTTGATTTGAGTGAAACAAAATAATAAAGAAGACGTCGCAAACCTTAAAACGCGTGCTTTGACCAGATCCATATCTTCGGATTCTCATTCGGTTGCCGAGAGGTCGTGGTGACTTCTGTACAACACGTGGACTGGTCCTGCGCCAAGCTCCGTTACACATGTCAATAGTCACCACGTCATTGTTCTCACGGATAGCCACACCGCAGTTACACACCACTCGCCAGCACGGCCAGATACGCGCATGTACCTAAAGAGAAAAAACACGAAAGAACATGTTTGACAAAATTTCCAAAATTTCCGAGAGAAGAGTTGAAAATACGACGTGTAGCGGAGTATTTTTGACGAACTTCGAGGTGTTTGGTGAAGTGGTTAAACACTGTCTTTAGTGTTTGATATATCTGCTCACTTTGAAACTAAAACAGAGGAAAAGCAAGGCACTGGCTTAAATACAACTTATCCAGTCAGCTGAAATAATACTGAGTCCGAAATACACGAAGGCATCGAGTGATAGCAAAAAAGAATTGCTCCCGGTTATTGTAAAACTCGAAAGAATCATACCTCGAAGTTCCTTCTCAGACTCTTCACCATAACGTAAGTTCCAGCGTTCCTCAAAATGTCGTAATACCTAACAAAAAGGTAAGCGCACAAAACAGGTAAATTAAAAGAAAAAAACCAAACAAAAAACAACAAAACAAGTAGTGCTAGTCCATCGCAAGGTTACCCCAAGCATCAAATTCGCTGGTACCCATTCATACACCTGGGTGGCCAGCATGGAGAAAGGTAGTGTGAGAATAAAGTGTCCTGCCTAAGAACACAACACAATGTCCCCGGCCAGGACTCGAATCCGGAACGCTCGGTAGATACAATGCAAATTTTTTTTTTTTTCCAGACAGATTGAATTCCTCCGCCTACGGAGTCAAGTCTCCACTGCTCAACTCATATAAATCTAACACATCTTCCAAGTCCTTGTATGCTATGAATAAAATCCTCAAATTTTTCCATTCAAATCTACTTTTAGTACTTTTTCGTTGTGCTGTTCATTTTTAATAGTTATTACAGGCAAGTCGAAATGTTTGAAAACGTTCTATAGTTGTACACATACACTGACGAATGATAGCAAATCTGGCTTACTTGTTATCAAATGTTCGATAATGTGGGTCTCCAGTTCCCTGACATTTCTTGAAGCCTCGGTTGGATGTTATGACCTACAATTCAAGAATAGTTTGGATGATCTCGACGCCCATATGTTTGGGATAAAAAAGCAAACCAACAAACTTTATCATAGCTGAAACTGGTCACCTTGCAAAAAGATACAAAACAAGCAATTTGGATCATTATAAAGCACTGCACGTCAGCAACTTGCATGCAGTTGTACTGACCAATCTCAACATGCTCTGTAAAAAAAAAACCTGCATGCCTCCCCCTCCCCCTCCCAAAAACACAAGACGAACTTATCTAAAAACAATCCTCCGATTTCTTCCGATTGTAAGCCAGCAAAAGTTTTTTTCTACGTCATTTTATAATAACATGCTCAGACACGTCTGATGTTCGTCTAGATACTGTAGCACTTGCTTTTTGTCTCGCCGTTATAGTCGACATGTTTTAAAGAGTTTCGATTTTTCTTTGCTGACCAGTTGTAAGACAGCTGAACGTAGCCATCTCGAACACTCCGCTATCTGCAACTCAAATTAATGTCTCTTGGATATGCTTTTCCAGTCATTACAATCTCGTACTCTCTCTCTCTCTCTCTCTCTTGCTATTTCGAACTACTTGTTTTTGTTTTCCTTGAAAGTTGCAGATAGCGGAGTTCAACAACAGTACATCATTCTAATATACAACAGAAATAATTTGGACGCAATGTAACCTCGATCATTTATAAATTGCAAAATAATACTTGCATGTACACACTAACAAAAGCAATGTAAAATCATTATTTACCTTGATAGGGGGAAGTCTGTATCCTTTCCAAAATCCACAGAGCCCAGGCGTGGATCTTATAGGGCTGAAGTGAATACGGATATTCTGCCTTTTCAGCTTTCTGAAATCACGCACAGGCTTCACGTAAAATCCGTAATTCTTCCTGTTTCTTTCAGTCAGCATCATCCGGCACCTGTCTGTTACAAAACGGGAGTGTGACTCAAGCTTTAGGCCTACAAAACATCTCCTTCGACCGCGGCATCTGATTGGAATAGAGGTGCGTAGTTTGATCAGTTTCCAGCCGGAGCTGTCTGTCATTGAAAAAGCCTTTGGATGAACCTGCAAGAAAACGACGGAGTAGTCAAAATCCAATTTCTCAATCTAATCGTATAGCTCAGAGAAATCTCGCGGTGTGTGGTGTGGAATTCGACTTCACAATTGGATTACTATCCACGGAAGCATTGCAATCATCTCTTGAAGTTATTCGATTCAAGGACAAATTATTTTTAAGGTTGGGTACTGAATGTAAATTTAACAATTTCATGCCGATCTCTAGTTTATGCGCGAAATTTAACGTGGAAATACAGTAGCAAATTTCAGTACAAAACATTACTTGGTGCTGAAAAAGTCAATCCACGGGAACAAAAGGAGTCATCTACTAGGGTAAGTAATGACGTACTATGAAATTCTCAGCGCTTTAATCATAACAAACAGCATGAAAAGAGCTGCGGATTGTCGAGGAGAAAGTGATGTTGCCATAAATTTCTGAAACTTTACCTTGATGCCTGCAAAGAAGTCTTTACTTCTCGTGGTCATTGTCCAATCCTTACCACTGGAGTATCGTGCCCTTACTTTGCATGCAACCTGAAACGAATCAGTCACCAAAAACACCATTACAATTCTAATTCAGATTGCAAAATAGAAAACACTGGCAAAAGAGTACAAACAGGGTTGAGAAAAGTATTTTGCTTTGTCTTGGGCATGCAAACAGTGTTTAATTTCATCCACACGAGAAAGAATTTTTCGTCATTCGATTCTTTAATTAGCAATTTGCCTTATTTCTTTTACTCGTGCGCTTGTTTCTCAGAACCATTTTTATTCTTAACAACAATATTTAAGATATGATTGGAACACCAATAAAGCAGATTCAGATACAAAAATTATTTTTTAGGAAGGATGTCTTTAGTTGAATTAACAGTCCTTTAATTAAGGGACCATTTAACTCTACTAACCGTTGTTCCAGCCTTGAAGCCATAAGTGTTTTCCAAGAGCTCAGCATGAGTTCCTCGCACGGTTTCTGTTTTGGTCACTCGCTTGTTCACAATCCATTGCACACGTGCAATGAATCGGCTGTTTCTTCGTCCGCGGATGTTGAAGTAGCAGCGAAGGGCAACCTTAGAACAGCCACGGCCAGGTTTAATGACAGGGCGCACGACAGGTCGGGAAATGACAGGATAATCTGACACATATCAATCAATCAATCAATCAATCAATCAATCAGTCAATCGATCGATCAAGCAGGCAAGCCAGCAAGCAAGTAGTCAGTCAGTCAGTCAGTCAGTCAGTCAGTCAGTCAATCAGTCAGTCAGTCAGTCAGCGTCCACGCATTTAAAGGAACTATGTCAGGGCTACGCAATTTTAAAAACGTAGCCTATTCTTTAAGCAGGTCTTTCGTACTTGTTCCTTGTTTGTTTTTTGTAACCTCTTATTATAATGTTCTTCTAACCTCGTTAATAACTATTTCGAAGTTTTTCCCAAATGAAAAAAAGTCACTTAACACATTCCAAAGAAGGTTCTTTTCAGAATTTTTGGCATTTTTTAGCCTTGAGCTTTGTGCAGCCATACAGTTATATAGTTGACGTTTCCACTCTCACCTGCACGACAACCGTACACCTCGACCCTCATAGATATGTGACCATGCCAAGATCTGGGGTTAAATTGTACATAGTGTCCGTTAACAGGCGGGTCGATTGGCTGTTCTACCAAGGAATATCGGTCAAAGTTGCCTCGGAACAGCTGAAATATTAAACAGATAAATTCTGTGAGTTCTGACTCTGCCCCCTTCCACCCCCCTGGAACCCCTCCTCCACCCTCCGGAAAACAACCCCTCCTCTACCCCTCCGAAAATAACCCCTCCTCTACCCCTCCGAAAATAACCCCTCCTCTACCCCTCCGAAAATAACCCCTCCTCTATCCCTCCGAAAATAACCCCTCCTCTACCCCTCCGAAAATAACCCCTGCTCCACCTCTTCCAAAAATAAGCAGTCCTCCACCCCTCCCGAAAATAACCCCTCCTCTCTAATTTAGGGAGCACAAAAAACATTGGATAATATGCTCGCACCTCACTTCAATGTAAGCCCAGAGTTCTTCGTATTTGCAACTGAAAATGTTCAGTCAATACATCCAAACTCAAGTCTGACTATATTTGAAAAACAAAAGTCCTTCTGGTAACATTATACTCTTCCTAAATTGAGCCATTCCCCCCAAATTGTCGTAATGTTCTGATCATTAACATTATCCCTACATTGACTGAGACAATATCTCCTGATTGAAAAGTTCGGTCTTTACGCTTCCATATAAATAATGAATAAATAATAAATTGCAATACTTAGAGAGGAAGCAACATCAGCCCTAGCTGGTTTTCAAGTGGGTCTTCTTTCCGGATCGATTTTGATTTTGGAAATGTTGGTTTTTCAGGAGGGAGGAAAACCGGAGAACTCGGAGAAAAACCCGCGAAGCAAGGCGAGAAACAACAACAAACTCAACCCATATATGACACCGGGTCGGAATCGAACCAAGGCCACATTTGGGGGAGGCGAGCACTCTAACTGCTGCTCGTAAAATATACCATATTAATAACACTGTTGTTTCGCAAACCTTAATCTTCCCTCCTTCCTTGATGGGTAAGAAAGTCCTTCCATTCTGACTGTAGTACAAATAGTAGGTCCTGACAAACTGGGTTGCATCATCCCTCCCCTGAGTGGTGACTTTTGTTATCCTGGTGGGTCTCCTGAGGTCGATCCGCAGCCACTGGTTTCGGTCATTACGTCTTGCACACCACGCGCCAACGAGACGGTGGACACGTCTTCAAATAAAACCAATTTTATGAACACACGATTTTTATCTTTACATGACGAAAATAAGCGATTTTTTAACATTCTTTTACGGTTATACCTTTTAATCCACCGTACGAAAAAATATGGCGACTGACACATTTACCCATAATTCTTGCCGCACGAAAACTTTACCAACGCTCATAAAAAAGTACAAAATAATTCTAACATCTTTAAACCTAGCATACAATGTGTCGTTAGCACAGGGACAAATATTGCAAATATATGATGTTCCTTGTACTTTATAGTCTGTGTAAGGTTCGCATGGTATTACGGTAAAATGTTCAGCCACCATCTTTTCTTTTTCTCTATAACCTTAGTTGTAGTATTCAAAATTTATTTGTGCAGCTTTTGCCGAGCCTATCACCAAAAACACTGACACGATTTTAACGTAAGACGAATTGGAAAATCCGTTTTGAAATTTAAACTCAAGCATATTGGCAAAATTCGAGGAACATTTCATTGTCAGTTTCCTTTGTAAAGTCAAATTTAATTTTTTTGCCATCACAAGGGTTGAGTTTCATTTCTACTTAATTACGATATCACAAATATAAAGTAACACGTGTGTCGAGGTCCTGAACAAAGCAAGTTAAAAAATGTACATCAAACTCTTGACATGTGCTGAGGACTTCTAAACCAAATTGCTAAGCACAGGTTCAGTTCAAGCAGTCAGTCTTGCCAGCGGACTTACCTCTGGTTAAGCCGAGCCCGAGATGGATTATGGTTCCCATCCCATGACGAGGAAGCTCTGATAGCATGATTTGGAATACGGCCATTTTGCATTCCAAGAGGTTGGAAACACATACGGAACATGGCTAACAAAGAACGAACAAATATAGTAGGTAAGCTAAGAGAAGAGCAGTGCGTACAAGTTATAAGAATCATAAAGACCAGGGCCGGGTTGTTCGAAGCCCGATTAAGCTAACCCAGGATTAGCAAGAATTTTGATTTCAGTTTGGTAACTTTTGGGTGCCGTTTTCTGTTTATATTGTTTGTCCTTCAGGTTTGAGTTTGAAAAATCTCAAACTACGTAAAACACAAGGAGTGAAAAGCATTTTTATACAAGAAAAATGGATACTTCGATTAACTTTTAATCCTGGGTTAGCGTTAACCGGCTTTCGAACAACCGGGCCCAGCGTAATAAGCCAGGTTCAACATATCAACATTCTAACATGGCTACGAGACTTTCAGGACAAACTTCTATATTTGGTGGTGTTTCCTTTGTATCCAAGTCTCTTATGGGAATTGAGGGGAAAAAAAAACTTCAAAAATTTGCAATTTTAACGTGAAAGCCACGGAGCCATGTTTCAATATTGTTATAGCGAACGTGACCTATTGAAACAAAAGTACCCTAGAACGGTATTGGAAAACTAACAGTCATTTAAATGGGAACGGTATGTTTAACGGTATGTAAGGTTTTACTTACCCTTATTGCAGCCATAAAGTTCCACTCGCATAGAGATATGGCCATGCCACTGTTTGGGATATATACGAACATAACGCGCTTTGAAACCGGGGTACAGGCGGTTATACACAACAGTGTTCCTGTCACTGTTACCAGGGAACATCTGTTAAAAAAAACAGACAGAAATAACCAATGAATGAATGAATGAAAGAATCAATCAATCAATCAATCATCAATCAATCAATCAATCATTCAATTAATCAATCCAGCAGTCAGTCAGCGAGTCTGTCACACAATCTGTCTGTCAGTCAGTCTGTAAGTCAGTCTGTATGTCAGTCAGTCAGTCTGTTAGTCTTTAAGTCTTAATCTGTCAATCTGTCAGTCTGTCAGTCACTCAGTCAGTATGTCAGTATGTCAGTCAGTCTGTTAGTCTGTAAGTCTGCGAGTCTGTCAATCTTTCAGACTGTCAATCTGTCAGTCTGTCAGCCTGTCTATCAGTCAATCTGTCAGTCTATCTGTCAGTCTGTCTGTCTTCCAGTCAGTCAGTCTGTCAGTCTGAGGAATAATCGAGCTCACGAAGGAAGACTCTGTTCACTCAGGAAAACAAAATATACATATGAGGCTACTTACGAAAGACTAAATGACAAGCAAATGAGTTTTATTACATTTAGTTTTTACCTGAACTTTTCTGTTGATGCTGTAAAACTTAATCTTATTGCCAAACAAGCCGTAGCTAATCTCGTATTTCTTCACCCATTGGTTGGCGTCGTATCGTCCTTGCGTTGCACAAGCAACAACCTTTGTGACGTAACCAAGATATATCTGCAGCCACTGGAACACGTTGTTATATCGTGACGACCAAGCACCAGTGCCTCCGCGGTTGAGAATATTTAATCGGGCTCTGTACGGACCATGTCGCCTATCCCACATGGAAGAAGCTGTCATGGCATTCTTTGAAATACAACCATCTTCGAGACCCAGTGGAGCCCCACATGCACCTAACAAGGAACAAATGAACATTACAGTGTGATCATTACATGCTATGGGACGTGCGATTCCCTTATGAAAGGGTCGAGGATGCGCGTCGGACAATTTGAATTAAGCCCCTAATGGAGCCCACGCTAGTTGAACGGACTCGAGAGAGCGGCGGAAATCGAACTTAAACGTAAATGAGAGTGTTTTTCATTGTTATTTCTTCGAGTGTACCCTAAAAGATACTTTGACAGCTAAAAATAGTGGCCTTCGTTCTGAAAACTCTAAGTGAGACCAAAATCCTAGATGTACACCCCTCAACAAGACGACAAGCACCTCCGACAATTTCGTATGGGAGTTCCCCCAGGGGGGACATCTGTTAGACAGCACTTTACCAGCAGCCATTACTGTACTTACCTAGAGCACAGCCAAACACCTCCACGCGCATAGAGATGTGACTTCTCCAGCCCCACGGATGGAATCGGAGGAAGCGAGCACGAATAGACGGGATGATTGAGTTGTACACTATAGTGTTTCTGTCACGGTTGCCACGGAAATACTGCAAAGAAACTCAAATGTTACTGCATTGTAAACATGAAATACAACACACAAACTGGTCGCTAGGTCAATTCTGGCCCTCTCTCTGTAACGCAACGCTACTCCCGGGAACGTTAAGTGACATAGGACCAGAACTCGACTAAATGGTTAGAGTTTACTAATCAAATGGTAATCTGATTGGATGAGCTACCCCAAATTATTTTTCTCACCTTATCTCGGGAGTTCTTCCTGTACCTAGCAAAGTGCACTCCATCCACACTGAATGAGAGATAGTACACCGTCACCCACTGACTTGCCATGGCTCTACCTTGTGTAGCAACACGTATGATCTTAGATATTCGGCCAAGATCCAGCTGCAGAAATTGGTGACGATTGTTGTACCTTGGGGATAGACAAGAAATGATTAAAAACTGAAGGGGCGACTTGCACCGTTTACAAAGTTCTGTATAATTGGCTAAACGAAACAATAGGTTAACGACACAAACAATACCTCTAGGCCTAGGAACAAAAGAGGTACAGATTAACAATAAAAACAGATGTTTTAAAGAGGTGCAGGGCAACTGAAACTAAAACGTGATTGTTGAAAAAGTGGTTTTTAAAGGAGCTTTGTCACGATGTTTTGAGTTGTTTTTGTTATATTGAAGGAAACTTGAAAATAATAGTTTACCAAGAGAGAAAAACACCAAAGAGATAATAAAAAACCATAAAGGAACAAGGATGGTTAAGGATAGAGAATATTAACAAGGATTACAAATGATGAACTTGAAAACTTTAGGCTAAAATTTTCAAGACGCGCAGGACAAAATGGTACTTGTTATGTCACCCCAGTTACTTGTGGGACGAGAGTGGGGTGGGACAAAGCTTCCGTTTTCTAGAGCCTGCATTACCTGGCTGACCAAGCGCTCTGGTATCTGCCCATGCGTCGTGCATTAAGCCTGGCTAAATGAGGACCGTGGAATTTGTCCCACATGGACGACGCTGTGATGGCTGAATTTTTAATGCCTCCCGTCATCATGCCAAGAGGTCGATTACACATGTGACCTGCAAAAAGAAAAAGAAATTCATAAAAAAATTGGTGAAATTTAACACTCGCTCCATGGACAGCGAGAAGTTCTATCGTTAAAAGTGAAAATAGTCGTTTCCATTTACATTACCTGCAAAAACTTTCGGACGATTATAATTTCGGACAAAAAAAAGCGTCCGAAAATAAAAAAGTCCGAAATTTTGAAGCGTCCAAAATTTCAAACGTCCGAAACATTTACAGTACAGTATAACATTTTTAAGTTGCTTCAAAGCTCTTAGGTTCCTTTATGAGGCGAACTCTAGCTGAGAAACTGATTGAGATACGTAACGGCTCGATAGAATTTGTGTCATTTACGCCTCGGTTCATGCATATCTCTAAAGCCACGAGGTTGCAGTAAAACTATCGTTTTTACAGATGTTGCTTCAGTTCAATTCGTGTTTTGTAGGCGTAAATTTACTTTAGCTTTGTTTGCTCACAGTGTCCGAAATTTGTCCGAAATGAGATAAAAAGTGTCTGAAAATTAAACGTCCGAAATTTAACGTGCGAATTTTTTTGGAAGTATGCAATTTTTTTTAAACAAAATATGGTTGAACTGAATCAAGTAAATTTCAGTGTTAGGGGTTAATCAAGGTTAACTAACGTTAACTAAGGTTTGTAAGTTCTTCTTAACTTAAACCCCTTCTTTCATTCAATCAAAAAAGGAAATCATTGATTAATGTAGGTCAGAGTTGCAAAGTTTAATTCGTAGATGAAATCCTAAATTGCAACTCTTCAAATCAAAGCTATTGAGCAGTACTTTCAGGTTTTCATGTTCACTTTTAAACCAAATCAAAGTAAAACTCTAAGTTAAAATGGGTTCACTTACGAAGTGACAAGTTTTTTTCCCAACATTTAGTATTTTTACCTTTACTGCAGCCATACAACTCAAGTCTCATAGAAATATGACCATGCCAAGTTCTGGGATAAAGTTTTACAAAGCGAGCACGAATCGGTGTCCGGAAGCGACTGATAACCACTATCTGCCTCTCAGAGTTTCCTTGGAAAACCTGTTTGGAAAAAAGTTTAAATCAACAAGTAAAGCTATGCAGTTGAGAACAAGTATTTGTTAATGTGTGATATTTTCAGTTGTTTGACACATGGATAGTCTTTACAGAAATAAAAGGAAAACAGCTGATTTCATAACTTCATGAAATTTTATTTAGTGGTGCATGTTAATTATAGAAAACCACACACTCACATTCGCTAGGACTAAGTAGAAACACAATTACTCTTACATCTCAACCAATTTATACCTTGTACACCTCCATCATGTCAGGTCAGGACAGAAAAAAAAAACCCACTACTCAAGATGTAATGTCAATTCAGTGCATGGAACCTGGAGAATTGACCTTTTCGCCTTTGAAGTATGCCAAACCTCTGATAACTTCAATAACGGCTATTTGCCCTTTGAATGGCCATTTTATGAGGATTAAAATGGATTATAATTAAAGGAGTTCAGTCACGGTGCTTTGTCCTTTTTTTTTTTTTTTTGGCCACGTACTAAAGGCCAAGTCTCCTTTAAATGAAAGGAAACCTGAAAATAATAGTTCATGACTACGATAGAAAAACATCAAAGAGATAATAATAAGCGATAAAGGAACAAGGATGGTCAAGGATGGCGAAGATTGACACGGATTGCAAACGACGAATTTGAAAAATTTAAGCTAAACTTTTCAAAATGTACAAACCATGACTGAGCTCCTTTAACTTAGTGAGACATACCCTTGTTCTCCCCCCTTCCTTGTAGAAGCGGAAATGAAATCCGTTCATCCCGTAAGCAATTGTGTAACTCTTCACCCACTGATTAGCGTCATATCGTCCTTGAATTCCAATCTTAATCACGATTGCTTTGTTTCCGAGGTCAATCTGGAACCACTGCCGTCTGTTGTTGTACCGTGCAATCCATGAACCAAATTTCGAGCCACTGCGCATGGCATTTAGCCTGCCTTGATAAGCGGCATAATGGGCGTTGTAGATGGAGGAAGCGGTGAAAGCGACGTCGGGCAAGCGGCCGTCTTCTGAGCCAAGAGGGATGTCACAACGCTCTGGAACAAAGAAAGAAGAATATGAATGAACTACGGTTACTTTCAACATGTGCCAATAAGCAATGAGAATTGTGCAGATAGCTTTTACATCGTCCGCTTTCTGTTCTTCTTACGCCTTGTTATGACTGTGTTGGAGTAGCTGGAACTTACATTTTCCTCTCTTATTTCTACTTATCATCTTGACTGAATATTGGAGTACTACAGTTGAAACCCATAAGTGGGTAATCACTCAATATCGTCTAGAGGGAGATGTTAGACATACAGTGATCAGCTGGAGAATATGACACACGACATTACAGACAGCGTTGGAGGACTCTCATTGATGACCTATACTCCAGGAGGAGCAAAGGTAACCTAAGTAAAAACTCAATATCGGGAGCTCATATAATAACGGACAGCAAAAACTTAGTGTCTTAAGAAAGGTTCTCATAAATCAAACCAGTTAAGGCAGACACCCTGTTAACTGGACAAGTGATTTCTGTAGTCCCAAAGTATTCATCTCACCTGGTGTGCAGCCGTGTAGTTCAACTCTCATGGAGATATGTCTGTACCAACCACGAGGGTGAATACGAACACACCGTGCTGTCATTGGAGGAGTCAATGTCCTCGTGACGATTGAAGCTCCGTCATAGTTTCCAACGAAGTACTACAAGAAAAAAAAAAACGGTTTCATTGAATTCAACTGAAAAAATATATAGACCTATTTTATGAATTTTCACTTGCTTATTGCCATATCAATTGTTAATACGGTTTTGATTTTTAAATAAACAATTGATTTACTTCATGATTCATGAATAAAATGTGCATCTAGAAGCGTCTCTTTATGAGGAAAAATTTCATTCCTACCTTCAGTCGATCTCTTTGTTTGTAAGGTACAAAGTGCACGCAATCCACACTGTGTGCAAGCGTATAGCGTGTCACCCACTGTTTGACAATTTTCCTTCCTTGTGTTGATAACATGGTGATCTTGTAGATGCGGCGCATATCAAACTGAATCCATTGGTGATGATTGTTGTGTCTGGCTGCCCAGCCTCCCACGTACCGACCAGTGCGCACGCGCTTCAGTCGTCCAAGGAATGGTGCGTGGTAGCGGTCCCACATGGATGATGAAGTAATCTGAGCATTTTTGATGCGACCGCTCTGGACGCCAAGAGGATAGCTACAAACTCTTGTCAGTTCTGCAAAACATAATTAATTTTTTGTTCCCTTTTTATCAGGTAAGAACAAATTATTTTGACAGTCAACTCCTTCATTAAACCAGAGAGATTGGGCGCTTACCATTTAGCTTGAAAATCCAAAAATTCCAGTTGAACTGAAGTCAAATGGAACAGTAATTTTCCAGAAAATCCGTTCGGTAATGATAGACTACCTCCAGAAGTAGTCCTCTTTTTTCGTTCGGAATGGAACGGCGGAAATTTCCTTCCCATTTGATAAATTTTCCAGTTTCCAGTCTCTCATCATCCGGAAACGACAACGGGAAATTGAATTGTAAATGGTAAGCGCCATATCGTTCGGTTGATTTGCTGATTTTGGAAAAACCCTTACTATTTAAAGGTCATTCCAGCCGTTTATTCTGATAAATGGTAAGCCACCTCTTTACAGCTCTCAGACGACATTTTAACAAGTTTACCTCAGTGTGTCTGTGTGCTTAAGCCACCCCTTAAGGTACACACTTCTCTGTAAGAGAAGTATTTGTCGCACACTTCTCTAAGACTGTCACTTCCCCAATTAAGTCAGAAAATTCTTCACGATAGGACTGACAGTTCTCTAAATTAGAAATCTATCCAAGCAGACTCTTCTTTAAGTCAAACACCTCCACAAGACTGATAATTTCTAATCGTACCTCTCTGACATCCGTAAAGTTCAGCCCTCATGGATATGTGACTTCTCCAGGCTTTAGGGTGAATACGGACATACTGTGCTCTGAATGGTCGCAACAAGGTATATGATACGATCGAATTTCTGTCTGAGTTACCACGGAACATCTAGCAAGATAAAGTGGTGAAAGAATAGTTGAAAACTAAGTGCTTTAGCATAATTGCTACTGGTACGTAATGGATTCAGTTATTCGACGTACGAACGCGATGTGCGGGCTATTTTGAAAATTGTTCTCAAAGCTACGCATACTTTGGTGGCCTTACGGATTGTGGTGTGTTGGCATTCACTAGTCAACGAAATTTAAAGCCAGTCAGACACAAATTAATCTCTTGGACAAGCGTCCTTAGCAAATTTTGTGTGTGCGAACGAAAAACAAATTTCTTATTAAAGGAATTCTTATTTAGTTGACTAAATTCTTTGAAGCCTTTCTATACCCTATATGCATTTCAGAATGTTCATAAACGCAATTTCGCCACAACAATACGTTTAAGATGAACATCTGAACACAAACCTCAGAGAACTTACCCTAACTTTCCTCCTTTCCCTGTAAGCTTTAAAGATGGACCCATCTCCATAGGACAACACATACCGAGTCACCCACTGATGAGCATCTCGTCTGCCTTGTGTTACAATTCCTGTAACACGTGCAATATTACCGAGGCATATCTGAAGCCACTGTCGAGCATTATTAACACGTGCGCTCCAAGAGCGGATAGAGTTGATTCGTCCCAGCCATGGCGCCAAGTGGTGATTGTAGTATGTCGAGGCACTAAGGGCTCCGTCTACGATTCGTTTATCCTCCAAGCCAAGTGGAAGAGCACAGCGTCCTGAGAAGTCGGAGAGTCAACAGATCAGTTATGTCTTATGTTGATGTGGGAAGAAACCACTCCGAGGAAAACGATGTAAGGTAAATATAACGCCAGAGTTTCGAAATAAAAAAGTAGAACATTAGTTCAACTACTTGTGTAGCTGCCACAACTTGATTAGAAGTATTAAATTATAATTAAAAGAGTACACACTTCTAAGTATGGCAGTCTAAATTAATCTAGGTACTATGGACCAAACCTCTGGAACTCTGTAGGCGACAAACTAAAACTTTACTGTTAACATCAAAACTTTCACCAAGGAAAGTAGGAGAGAGACATTTTACACATGTAATCGCTGTTTCTGCAATAGCTAGAATCTTTCTACTTTCCACACGTGAGTCAATGTTGTATTGTGAAGGTGAGCAGAATCGGCAAGAAAAATGGTGTAAGGTAAATATTTCGCCAGATAGTTTCAAAATAAAAAGGTAGAACATTAGTTCAATGGTACGTTTGCGACACCCTAAGCTTAGTAAAAGTAATAGATTAGAATTACAAGAGTAAGCACTTCTAAGTACGGTCTAAATACATTTGCGTGCTATGGACTAAAACTCTGGTACTCTCTGGACGACAAAACCGCTGCTAATATCAAACATTTTAACTTATGAGAGAGACATTATATTATATTCGACACCTGTAATTGATATTTGTGCATTAGTTAGAATCGTTCTGCCTACCATACGTGAGCAAATGTTTTAGTATTTTATATTTTAAGTTTAAATTAAGTTATAAATTGATTAGCCTATTATATTTATGTTGCAAATTGAAGTTATTACATGCGCTCATTTAATTCTCTTACTCGATCTTAACTAAAGTATCAGTAAACAAACAAACAATGTTTACCAGCTGGACAGCCATTGAGTTCAACTCTCATGGAAATGTGTCTGTACCACCCTCTGGGTAGAAAACGTATGAATCTCGCGCGGGCGACTGGGAAGAGTCTGTGCTGTTTGATAGTGTTCCTATCACGGTTTCCAAGGAAATACTAACAAAATAAAAGAGAAAGAGATTAACAGCAAAAGCAATTAACAAAGCTACTTTTTGTCTTTACACCGAAACCAACAGACCATATTTGTATTATCGGTATTGGACCGGAACTAGCTTGCAACTGAGGCTAACGCAAGGAATCTTTTCAAACGCAAATGTATTCATCGTTTGTTAATGATATTACCCACATGAGCCTCCATTGCAAGCTATATTTCCAGTCCAACAGCAAGAATACGAATACGGTCTACTCAAACAGTGACATACCCAAGGTCTTCCTTGTGACCAATAAATGGTGTAATGTGCTCCGTCAATACTATACGACAGCATATATTTCGTCACCCACTGACTAGCATCACTTCTTCCTTGAGTCGCAACACTTGTCACCTTCATCGGTACTCGCATGTCAATCTGCAGGAATTGATGATGGTTGTTCACCCTTGCTGACCATGCGCCCATAGTCCTTCCCGTTCGCTTCTGGTTCAATCTGGCCAAGCGCGCGCCGTGGTTTGCATCCCACTCGGATGAGGCGCTGATCTGGTTGCTGCGTATGCGGCGGTTTTCCATTCCCATTGGGCGATTACATTGTGGTCCTACAAGTTACAGTTGGTAAGCAAAGTAAGTATCGTTCCTAAACTTGATTGTTGAAAGGCTAGATAATTTCCATCCATCAGGACCCAGTTATTCAAGGGGTGGATAACACTATCCGATGAACAAATCAAGATAGTGTTTGACCACATTTCGAAACACCTCGAAGTTTGTCAAAAAATACTCCGTTACGCGTCCCTTTTTCAACTCTCTTCTCGGTGCTTGGAAATGTGGTCAAACACGGTTTTTCGTGTTTGATATTACATATAAAAGGTACAGACCGATGATACATCCGAAGAACTCAACCCTCATAGACATCCATCCACGATACGCTCTGGGGTGAACACGAATGTATCGAGCAACAAATGGTTTGTTAAGGGTGTGTGTTACCACGATGTAACGGTCGTAGTTGCCACGGAATAGCTGCAATAAAAATGAAATCGTACAAAATTAGTTGAGTCGATAGATCTGTAGAAAAGCCGAGGGGGCAGAAACTTCACTAGAATCCTAAACGTATCGGCAAATAACTGAAAATGATTAGCACGTCCCAAGTAATATAGTCGGAAGAAGAACAAACGTTTCTCGGCAAATTTTCGCACAGTTTTGTACTCTTACTATTAAAACATTGTGACTACTCGTGAGCATTCGGAACATTAACACGTCAGTAGTGCACAATGAGGTTAAGGCAACATGTCGTAACGTACGTAGGTGATGAAAACTGCAGACTTGATACAAATTTCTTCCTCAAAGCTGACCTTAACTGGTGCTTGTTCAATGGAGTGAACATGTCTCCGAGACATTACTAAAAACAGTGTTTCATCAAGATTTCAGTCTTGGACGATCCCAAATATAGATATGTGTCAGGTGTTACTAGAAATACATGCTAGTCAATGAAATTACAGCAAAGGTCCGAAACAGATCACGCTAGCGGCCAAACTGGTAACAGTATTATTTGGTTAAAAGCTTCTTAGGGTATCGCCTGAGGACACATTTTACCTTGATTACTTTTCGTTCGGCGTAATATTTATAAGTAGATCCATCACGGCTGTAAGTTATTCTGTAAGTCTTGACCCACTGTTCTGCGTCATGTCGGCCCTGAGTGGCGATGCCTGTTACACGAGTCAGTGCTTCAAAATCAATCTGCAAGGAAATCGTATGTGAGATAAAAGCTAACAGTTTGTGAAACTAATACGCACATTTGTTCACTCAAAGACATCTTGTACAGTTGTACAGTGGTACCGTTGGACACCACTAATTCAAACTCGGTTATTTCGAATTCCTCGTTATTTGCAACTCAAACCCATTTCCTTTGGATTTGCCCTTCACTCATTTACTATCGGCTTTTTCGAAATCCCGATATTTCGAACTATTTTTCGTTTCCCCAGAGAGTTCGACTGTCTATAACGTAGGAAGCCTATTCTGCAAATAGTGCGTATTTAAAGTTGATTGATTGATTGATTGATTGATTGGTTGATTGATTGATTGATATCTTCTTTTTGGTTTCGAGGCCCTAGAAAACCCATAGAGAAAAATTAAACATTTTTATTTTTCATCGAGTATATACGCTTAGTACCCATTTGAACTATTCACTGTACCTGCAAATACTGTTTGAGATCATTTCTACGCGCGCACCATGATCCACCCAATCTTCCCACTCTCCTCTGATGCAGGCGAGCATTCCATGGTCCACAATAGAAACTGTGGTACGATGAAGCTGTGATTAACGGATTGGCAATACGCCGGTCCGCCATGCCTAGAGGCATGTTACACTTGTCTAGAAAAAAAAAAAAGAGAAAAGGCATGTATTGTTAGGCTGTTATTTCACTGCTGATTTACTTGTACAACGCAGTTCAACTTCAGATCTCAAATATCTTAGGCGCACATGAGCCAACTGAAAAACAAAACGTAAAACTTGAGTTCAACAGGCTCACCGTACGACCCTGAAAAGTTTGTGAACAGTTGATTTGATATAAGTTGGGCATGTTTATGGTGCAATTAGAACTTAGATCAATACACAGGGATAGTTACAGTGTATCATTAAGGGTTTCTTAGGGTTCACAATCTAACTGTTTGATTTTCTCCCGCGACACAACAACAGACTTCAGAAAATTCTCCTTTTCCTTTCATTCTGGTATGCTAGGTGTGAGGTTTATGTAGCCAGTTGGCGAGTTTTTGACGACAAATAACGTAATTAAAACAATCCAAAAACCTATTCACTTACGCTCTGGGCACCCATAAAGTTCCAGTCTCATAGCTATGTAACTGTGCCAGCCCTTGGGTACGACACGGAAATACACAGCTTTGATTGGCGGAGAGAACGCTTGGGTCTTCACAGAGTGACGATCATTGTTGCCTGGGAAATACTGCAAAAGAGGAAAAGATATTTTTGCGTAATGTTAGTAGGATTCAAATATATTTGTCGATTTAAACCTGAATGCTTTCGATTCGGTTCCTCCCGTTATGTTCCTATTCTTTTTATGATAGCTCCAGTTTACTTACAAGAACTTGTTGGTATATCAAAACAACGGCTCTTATTTTATAGTTTTCGTATTTATTCCAACATTTACCTGCTTTGCCAAGCGCGGCAGAGTCCAAACAAAATTATACATTGTTGAAGTTATTGCTAAGGCTAACAGGCATAAAGTCTGAGAGAAAAAAATATTTTGTTGACCAGTTTCCCCTTCATTGCTATCCCTAACAAGACAGGTGTATGACTGAAATTCAGACAAAAAATTCCTTACTGATTTTATGCTTTGATCTGAGACATGCGAGGTAACAATAGGCTTGAGAAGAAAAACTGCTCTTTTCAGTGGCTTTCAACAGTTAGCAGATACTTGCTTCTGTTTTTTTCCACATAAGAATCCCACAACTTAGCTGCATACCTTAAAATTCCCGTACTCCATGTAGTACTCAAAGTGCATGTTATCCTGGCTGAAAGCCACCAAATAACGCGTTACCCACTGATTAGCGTCATGCCTTCCCTGTGTCGCAATTCCTGTGATTTTCATTGGTCGACCCAGAGCGATCTGTAGATATTGATTGGCATTTCGTATACGTGCTACCCAGGCTCCCATATAGCGGCCAGTACGTGAGCGGTGGAGTCGAGCGAGGTATGGACCGTGGAACACATTATAGGATGAGGACGCAGTCATAGCAGTGTTCTTGATTCGGCCGCTCTGTATGCCAACTGGAGCGGCACACGGTCGAACTGGAAATTGAGATTTTGGAGTTAATTACTGAACATGCATACGTGTAGACCAAATTGCACTTTTAGGATGATAATAGTTGTGAACAAATCTGGCACACAACACCAGACAGCAAATGCTTGTAGAATTTATACTCGTGTCCCACTTCCATTTCGACATACCACTAAAAACGAAACCTGCTTAAAAAATGTTAATCACAAGTTTGCTATTATACACATGTGACAACTACCATATTGCTTGAGGTACTGTACATACCAGCCAGACAGCCATAGAATTCAACCCTCATCGAGATGTGGCTGCGCCAAGATTTGGGATGGATTCGTACAAACTGTGCTTTAAAAGGCGGGACAAATCTGTAGGCTACCACTGTATGGCGATCAAAATTACCACGGAATACCTACAAGAAATACGCACATGGTCACTGTTAGTAACAATATTGCTATATAACACTCACCTACCGTCATTTTATGTATGGTCAAATTATTGTTAAGCCAAAGCACATATCATTTTGTGAGCTTTAAAGTTCAACTCAGGGCATATTAAAAGTGATACTTTTACGTTTCATTTACAAAGTAGAAAATCAAACGAATTTTCAGCTGATGATATAGGAAAAAAAATGCAAGCTAAATGTGAAGTAAGTCAAGACTAGAGAAGTATTTCAGGACTAAAATTGTACGTATCCTCGTTTGTCACGATGTGCCAAGTCACCCTTACGGTAAATTAAGACCGCCTTTGAAACTAAATTTTCTTCTTTGATTAAGATGCCATATGAAGCAATTCTTGAATATACTTTGAACATTAACTTCATTTTTTTCTAGCTCTGGGGAAAATAATCTAGAAAAATGGCTTTTATACAGTAGCACATCGTGCGAAGTATACTACTGAAAGTTGGAGATTCCCATGTGAGTGAGCAGTACCATTCACATGCATTCCATGTTTATGTAGACAAATCAACGCACCCTTGTTCGTCCGTACTGCTTGTAAGAGAAGAATGTTCTTCCATTTCTGCTGTATGACACAATATATGACGTCACCCACTGGTGAGCATCTTGCCTTCCTTGAGTAGCCACGCCCTCTAGGCGACCCAAGACACCAAAGTCAACCTAATTACAGGTAAATTAATATTATTAACCAAATCAATGAAAGAGTACTAAAACGAACTATTGTGACAATGAAAATTGTTCAGTTATGTCAAGAAAAAATTGAATCCCTCATTACTACCCAACCAGTTAGCTTAAGAGTCTTTGGCTTAGAGTACACGCAACCTAATTACTTTCTAATTTGACTTAAGAAACCGGTTAAGCCTAGATTCAGAATTTATGTATTTCCTGTCCTTATTTATCACTGACTGAGAAAGTTACTTCATTGTGATCGGCTGAAACAAGCAAAAATATAGTTAATTTTTCATTTGCACTACAGCGCAAATTATACAGGCGCATTCGTAATTTTCATAGTCATAAAATAAATGAGTAATCGTATGAAAGATCGAACAATCAAGGATTTACATTACTCATGATATATGAAAATTATTTTAAATTGCGCTCGCCTTATGGTTCCTGCAATTTTGAGAGAATTTTCAAATAAAGCCTTCACTGCACTCGCATTCATACAATTATTTTGACTATACTTGTAAAAGTTGTCCCAGAGTTAACCAATGTATACTTGCCTGCAGCCATTGTCCAGCGTTATTTCTCTGGGCACACCAGGCACCAGTCCTACCACGACCAGCAACCATATTGAGCCGCCCGCGATCTGGGCCATGTCTAGAGTTGTGACTTGAAGAGGCAGACAGTGCACCGCTTGGGATGCGGCGATCTTCTATACCAATAGGAACCTTACATCGTCCTTGAAAGTACATAAGAGAACACATAATTTCAAGTTCAAGTTGCATGAAGAAAAAGCTTCAAAATACTGTTCAATACAATGACAAAACGACACACCGAAACTTCCGAATCTTTGCTGACTTCCAAATTACTAGAAAACATTTTTCCACAACAACAGAATTTATTTACCCCATTTAATAGCTTATATGTACAATCATTTCAAATGATCTTTTGAAAAATTGAAAGGTTACCAGCTCCCTGAAATAACTAAAAAGCTAAAGATGCCAGGGAGCTGGTTTATTTTCACTGACTATAATTCGATTGATCAAATTTACACTAAAAATGTGCTGCTTTACTTTCTTTAACGGGAAAACATTGTTCATTGATCATTATAAAATGGTCATCACCAACACAACTTAAAACCAAAACCAGAAGAAACAAAACTCTAACTCTGACTTTGAATTTTCTGGCTAGGATCAACAAATATTAAACGCTAGCACTTGTTTGGCCATTGGAAAAAAAATTCCCGAAATCATTTTTTTAGGGCCTACGGAAACCATAACAATATTTCAAGCTGATATCAGAAGAATAAAGTAAAATGAAAATAAGTCACTGCACTAGAAGAAACAGTTAACCTTACCGATTGTACAGCCATAGAGCTCAACTCTGATTGAGATGTGTCGGTACCAGGACCTGATGTGAAGTCGCACAAAACGGCCTCGGATTGGTGGAACAAGGGCATGGGAAACAACTGTGTTCCTATCGCGGTTGGCTTGGAAAATCTGATGAACGAAGATCAAGTAAAGTACCTCAGGTTAAGGAATGAAATACAATTTTCACTGACCGTACATGTGATATGACGGATCGAACAAAAAGTAGCCCAATTACGCTTTTAATTTGCTGTTATTTCGTTGGTAGTAAGTATCTAGCATTGGCCGTACAATGCCGGCCCCTTATCAAAACATGCAGCGACCTTAAAATAAAACGTCTTGACTTTACACTGACTTTGACAAAAATGTTAAGCATTTTCAGTTCCCGAGTATTAGCCGATCGCGAAATAAGTTTCTTATTTCCCGACTTATTTCCCCGTCCACTAGCAGCCACGATATTTTAGCTGTGCAAGAATATTTCGAAATGAAACCCACCTTCCTCGTATTGCGTTCAAAATAAAAAGCAAAGTAAACTCCATCCAGACTGTACAGTAGATAATATGATGTGACCCATTGGTTAACGGTGGGTCTACCTTGAGTCGATATACGGACGATTTTAGTGGGTCTCCCCAAGTCAATTTGTAACCACTGGAAGGCGTTATTCGCTCCTGCAGACCAGCCGCCCATGTACCTCCCCCTGCGTTGGTTTTGTAGCCGAGCTAAATAAGGAGCATGATGATTATCCCAGCGAGATGATGACGTAATGGCGACATTTCTGATGCGGCGATTCTGCATTCCCAACGGACGATTACACAGTTTACCTGTGAAGGCAACATCACATACATTTTTACAGAGACGTTCCTGGTTTTCGAGAAGACTTCGGTATGAAAATGTTTCTCCTCGTAAGAACTTCAATTGTACAAGACCATTCATGGCCATATAGCCAGACAAAAAATTTAATAAGGCAATGTCCATGAAAAAAGTATGACTGAAGCAATGTCCATGAAAAAAATGACTGAAGCAAACTCCATGAAAAAAGTATGAGTGAGACAATGTTTATGGTTAAATTCTCTTCTTAGTTATTTAGGGTGTTTATGATGACTGTAAACAACAAAAACAAAAAGGCAAGTGTCTCGGTTGGCCTCTTACTAGTTACGGCCCAAGCAATTTATAAATTCGCTGGGAAGAAATCATGCAGTTTGTTATAAGTTGGAATTTGTTACATCAAAGTCTTTTCATACTCTACTGTATATCACAAAGTTCCGTAACTGTTGTTGGAAATTTCGCGTCACCCACAAGGTTACTGCTACTTTTTAGATTACTCCCTTTTTTGTTTGTTTTATAAGGTGTTTGTGGCCTCAAGATTACTTGCATCAGAATTATTTAGCTTCAGCTGGCCTCACCTAATCTGCAACCATAGAGTTCCACTCTCATGGAGATGTGACTGCGCCATGTTCGGGGGTGAATACGAACATACCGTGCTTTGAAAGGGCGCAGGAAGCGATGGGTTACGACGAAGTTCCTCTCGAAGTTCCCTTTGAAAACCTGTGTAAAACAAATGAAACAAGAGAACACGTCAGAAAGTTATTTCACATGCAAACTTCACAGAAGGCTACTTAAATTAATGACATTGACAAAGAAAATTACTTCACCTTAATCCTTCTTCCTTCCCTATATGGGATGAATCTGACATTGTTCATACTGTAGGACACTGCATAACTCGTGACCCACTGGTCAGCGTCATATCTACCCTGGGTAGCGATTCGCTTGAGTCGAGAGACTGTGCCCAGGTCTATATTCAAGTACTGCCTGGCATTGTTGTACCTGGCGGTAGATAAGTAAGACATAACAGCATAGATAAGTTCAAGTGCCAGTTTCTCTGGCAAAGTAAGTTTCTTTTCTATCATACATGATACTGAAGGGAAACTGGCCAAAGAAAAATAGGCCATTTTCTACAAATAGGGCATTTTCGTATTCTCGGTATTGGACTGGAACTAACTTGCAACTGAGGCTGATGAGTCATTTCAAATGCAAATGATGGTAATCTGTTTTTATTGATATTCCTCCGCATGAGCTACATTGTCAGCTAGTTTCAGCCCTATATCGAGAACACGAATATGGCCTGTTGGGAACACCAAAACCTTACTTACTTACAACAATATAAAAAGTTAATATGATAAAGAGGTATTTTGCCGAAACACTGAACGAAACCACAAAATTAAGTCTGAGCGTGTCCAAATGTAATCGTACAGTACTCACTTTGCGATCCAACCTCCTCGAACATAGCCGTGATTCCTGGACTGAAGTCTGGCATTCCACGGTCCGTAGTAATAGTTGTACATGGACGATGCCGTAACAGCTTGTTTGGTAACGCGACCGTCCTCCATTCCCAAGGGAACATCACAAGGATCTTATATGAACCAAGGAAGAGATTAGCCAAAAGGAATGCATAAGTAACAACTGAATGAGTAATAAAGTACATGTAACTCGGCTGAATGAGTAATTAATAACGTGCAACTGAACTAAATTTCTTCGAGTTTTGATAACAAGAACAAAGTGAAATTATTCTTCACGAAATGGGTACCGTTATTCTTATATTCCCGGGAGCCGTGGGTAAGGGTGGGTTGAGTCGCCAAAAGGCCTCTGAATTCTTTTTATTATTATTATTATTATTATTATTATTATTATTATTATTATTATTATTTTGTCTCAACGTATAGCATCCTCAAGGACTAAGTGGGAGAGTCGGGTCAATATTTTTGGGTCAGAAAGAAGGCAACCGGGACTATTTACCCCTGGGTCTCCGAGGATGCACCTATAGTTGTGTGTTATATGAAAACAACAACAACATACAACGTTTTTTTCTCAAGGTCGGTTGATGAGACAGGGGTGAAGTGCCCCAAACTCAAAATTGGAGCAAACGACAGTCAGCTCTCTGGCCAGAACAGGAAAACAGTAGAAAATAACTGTCCATAAGATTTTGAATTAATAACTGCAATATCATGCAAGCAAGTCACATTTCTACTAAAGACCTTCTTTCTGTCTATTGAATACTGTGTATCACTTAAGACCATTACCTGCTCTGCAGCCATAAAACTCGGCTCTCATGGAGATGTAGCCATGCCATCCCCACGGGTGCAGACGAAGATAGCGAGTTTGTATTGGTGGAGACAGGACGTTATCCACAACGCTGATACGGTCACGATTGGCAGTGAAGTACTACAAAGAGTAAACAAAACATTGTTCATCTAAATGAGCTGAAAGCACTTCACTATCACTATAAGGAACTGAGGTAATACACACGTTGCCAAAAACGTCCGTTGCTAAGTTAACATGTGCACGATTTGTTTTTCTGCAAAACCACAATGAGGCAGTGTTGCAAGATAGGTTGCACCCAATAACAGACAGTTAAACGTCAAACTGCTATACTTACAGGGACTTTAATAACTGTTCTGCTTCGAGCTGATAACTGGTCATTTAGACACATGCCCAGTTGTATAAGCTTCAACTCGAATCTTAGGAAGACCATAGTGTAAATATGATACGATTTCGTGTTTAAATAAAGATTGAATTGTCTTGACTTATACCATCTGTAAGCATCAAAAGGAAACAAATCTGACCTTATCCTGACTTCTCTGTCTGTAGGTTGCCCAGTGCAGCGTGTCCAAGCTGTATGTCAGCTTGTATCTTGTCACCCACTGGTTGGCATCTCGTCTTCCCTGTGTAACAATCTTTCGCACAGTTGTAGTTCTTAAAAAGTCGACCTTAAACCACTGGTTACGATTGTTATGTCTGGCAATCCAGCAGAAAGGCTTGTGAAGTCGTCCATTTGGTGCTGTGTAGCGTCCATTGTAAGCCGATGAGGAGGTGATTCGTGCATTGGGGATTCTTCCAGATTCCAGGCCCAGTGGACGGTTGCAAAGTGGGGCTAAATGGCAACAAAACAGCAACAACTAAGAAGAAGGTCCACCACACCTTGTACTTGTTTATGACATTTTGTGGCTTACAGTTGTTTTAGTTGGAAAATTTTATAACCAGTTTGATTCTCATTTTCTTTTGTTTCAGATACTGATACGAAATTTTAAGCAAAGTTAAATAAAAAGAAACTTTGAAAAAAGGCAAATTAAATGGAAAATTAAAGGTAAATTGAAGGTAAATGAATGTAAAAACGTCACGTTTAAAAAGGATTCAAATCAACTTTTTTGATCTTTGATTCTCTTTGGTTTATTGACTCTTTCTTATGCAAGTAAATATATGAAGCATACCTCAACTGCGGAATTAAGATTTAAAGATATGAGGGATAATCGAAGACTTGAAACCTAAGCAGTAAGTTCAACTATTTAAGGTTTCCTTCAATGTGAATGTGCGTAATTTAGTACATCTCAAAATATGACTTATTAGCACATAATAACATGACCAATAAGTTCATGTAACGACTTACCAATAGGGCATCCTATGAATTCCACTCTCATGGACATCCAGCCATACCAGGTCAGCGGATAAACACGGATGTATGAAGCGGCTATGGATCTGGGGAAAGTGTTGGTGACTATTGTGTGACGGTCACTGTTGGCTGTGAAAACCTGTCAAACAGGAATGCATAGAACAGCAGGTATTAATTGTAAATGCGACCGAATTACCCACCGTGTTTTAACATTCATATAAGACCAAAGCGTTTTGGAACGAAGCTAAGTTAAGTGTTAGAACTGATATTTTGAAGCGGTTGTTAAAGGATGAGTGGTGAAGAGACAGAACAAAAGATGTTGACAAAGTTTTTGTTCGTTAGGAGAGTAGAGAAACTTTACGAATGGTCAATTCGCTCTGTGAAACGTGTCTGCAGGGCCGGGAATCATGGTAGTTGTATTCATCAGAAAAAATATCCTGTCTAAGATGATGAATATAACTACCATAATTCCTTGCAAGCCCATCTCATAGAGGATGGAGGAACCCCTTGTACTGCTTCTATTATTACCCTTAATCACTGGAGAACACTTTACCTTTGGATACTTTACAAATTTAAATCCATCTCTACTAAAAGTCAGGATAAAGGTCTTGACCCACTGGTTAGCATCTTGTCGACCCTGAGAGCGGATTCCTGTAAGTCGAGCTAAGACCCCAAAGTACACCTGAAGCCACTGGTTACGAACGCTGCGCCGCGCGCTCCATGACCAGCGGTGATTGATGCGGCCATGCCATGGTGCAAGGTAGCGATTGTAGTAGGTAGAGGCTGTCATGGCACCATCACGAATGCGCTTATCTTCCAGACCAATCGGAACAGAACACCGTGCTACGGAACGATAAATATAACACTGACGTAAACTGCACTGCTCAAACTCAAAATGATGAACATGAGGGTGTGTGGATAATAAGCATAAAATTATTTAGATTTTATTTCTCCGTTTCTTCCTTAGTTTTAGTATCGATTGAGAATATCTATCAAACACCCAAGACAGTGTTTGACCACATTTTCAAACACCCCGACGTTCGTGAAAAATACTCCGCTACGCGTCGTATTTCAACTCTCTTCTCGGTGTTTGGAAATGTGGTCAAACAGTCTTTCGTGTTTGACATATTACGTAAAATATCAACTTCTAAAAACGTTAAAAAAAAAGCCCTTCGGTGAAATTTTTCTTCTTGTCTTACTTGCTGCCAGATAAAGACGAGTGAGATTTTTCTTTGCATCGCATTATCCATTTTGTATTTTAATGAAAAACATTTTTGTTTCTTTGTCGTATATTTCTTCCATTTTTCATCAAAACCACTTAACCACTTATAAGCTTTGAAAAATATTTTTCACGAAATGTTTTTTAAGCTTTTTTATTATTTTCATTTACTTTCTTTGTATGCCATTTTAAGACAAATACAAAAGAAATGAAAAAAAAAATACATTAAAAAATTACACTACTTAGTTATTAACGTTACCTGCAACACATCCATAGAACTCCACTCTCATAGAGATGTGTCTGTACCATCCCCATGGATGTACTCGGATATAACGCGTTATTATTCGAGGGAACAAACGATATTGAACAACAGAATTCTGATCTCTGTTTCCTGTGAAATACTGAGAGAAAAACATGAAGGGTTTTTAGTATCAGGAGTACAAGGATGTAAACAGGTCAATGTGGTGTAAACAAGTTCTGTAGTCAATGAAGTGTTATAAGTCATCGCAGGAGCCCATCACCGTGATGGGCTCCTGGTCATCGCCATATCCAAGAATTTACCAAGGGTCTTGATGGAGTTCAATTTTAACTGTCAGCTGTTTTTAACTGATAGCTGAGATCTGAAAAAACTGACTCAGAGCTGTGAAATGGGTAGTCTTCTCCGCAGCCGTTTTTGGGATGTGCGTGACATCCCAAAAAACGGCTGCGGAGGAGACTATGAAATGGACTGATGTTTTTGAATTTTGATATTTTTAGCCGAGAAATCGGAGATTCCAGCCGCCCTATCCAGATCCTAATCTCACTTATAACTTGCGAAAATATTTGAATGTTAATGCTAATGTTTCTACACTTGTAACTACCAATGGATAAAGCCATATTGGTCGAACTATCTGAAGATGCTCAAAACAGGGCCGTAGACAGAAAAAAAATATGACTGTAGCAATGTCCATGGTTAAATTCTCCTCCTACGCATAGGTGGTGTTTATGATGACTATAAACAACAACAACAACAAATAAGCAAGTGCCTCGGTTTAGTCGGTTTGCCTGTTTCTTGCTTCGGTCCTGGAATGTACTAACATCCCCTCAAGGGCGCAAAACTGTCACTTTGGCTTTCACAGAACATTTCTTCCTAATATGCCATATAAGGCGTTTAAATTTTATGTTACTTCTTGATCGTTGTAACTGTCTTAAAATTCAAACCCTTACCCTTCTCGCACTATTCTGTTTATAGTCAGCGAAAAAAACACCATCCTGGCTGTACGACAAATAATACTGTGTCACCCACTGACGGGCGTCATGTCGTCCCTGAGAAGCTATTTTAGTGATCCTCATTGCACGGCCAAAATCAACCGAGAGCCACTGGTAACGATTGTTGTGACGTGCACACCACGCCCCCATCCGGGAACCTGCTCTCTTCAAATGGAGCCTGCCGTTGTTAGCAGCATGATTCTTATCCCAGCTGGACGAGGAGGTAATCTGCGAGGCTCTTATACGGCCATTTTGCATTCCTAATGGTTTGTTACACTGTGGACCTGGCAAAAGATAATTGTTACAGAATAAAAATGTTGATTCATGGCCTAGAGGATATCTTTCGCTAAGTGACCTTTTTTTTCTGAACCTCAAATTGTTTATATTCCGAGAGAAGTTGCTGCTGTATGATCAGAGAAATAATTTAATCTTTTTTTAAATTTCTTTGCCCCATTAGCAGTAAAATCCCATGTTAACAAGTCACATTTAAACAATAGTTTACTTTTCCATTTTGAAATAGCCTCATCTAAACACGAGGGGGGAGGGGTTCGGAGAATTCGAGACAGTTATTCAATGATATACGTAGTCGAGAGTTTGCAAAACTTATGAAACTTCTCCCAGCACCCAAGTGTTTAGATGAGGCTATGTAAACATGGAAAAGTACTCTATTGTTTTTATAAACTATTTCTCAAAAATACACGCGACTCCAAAACGTCACAACCGTGTTTACAAACTGTCATCTAAACACACTCATCGACCAAGGAGAGCTCGTGTAGTATCTCAGTTATTTTATAATAACGTACACATAACACCTACCGACAATACAGCCGAAAAATTCCACTCTCATTGATATCCAACTTCGCCATGTGACTGGGTGTATTCTGAAGAATCGAGCCTTTATGGGCCTCAAGAAGCGGTTAGTTACAACCATGAAGCGGTCATAGTTTCCAGGGAAGATCTGTGCGAGACAAAAACCAAGTGCATTAATGAACGACACAGTAAGGCAAGAAAACTACTTGCTTAGAAACGTCATTCGAATCCAACAAACAACATGTTTAAGAAGAAATAAAATTGTTTCAAGGAAAAAGTAGATCAGTTATCCACCCATTGCTACCTACTCGAGGCATCAGTAAGGCATTTGACCACCTACAAATCCCCAAGGTGGGTCAGTTCTCGAGCATGGGGTAACTGTAGATAATTCCCCCTCTCCTGGGTTTCCGCCTTATTTTTAAAGCTGCAGAGCGGTCAAAACATGTTTCAGTTGAAGACTTCGTTGGGAAAGACAAAGTCATAGAGGAGCTTTTGCGCCAACGGTACCTTCAATATTTGATATGGGAACAAAATGCGTCATTGAGGTATAACATTGGAGGCAAAAAGATATCTTACACTGTATGGCAGACCATTTTCATTTGAACATGTGAGATGGGAATAAATGGTCTGTAAGCAGTATAATTTTAGGGCTCAAATGAATAAGAAAATGCATTGACTTGTAGCAATTAATGAACAGCAAGGTACTGACCTTTGTCCTGCGGCCTTCCCTGTATGTTATAAACTTCTGACCTCTACTGCTGAAGGACACATAGTAACTTGTCACCCATTGGTCAGAATTATGACGTCCTTGAGTGGAAACCCTAGTAACGTACGCGTCAGTTCCAAAGTCCACTTGAAGCCATTGTCTGTTGTTTCTATGACGTGAGCACCAGGCCCCTCCGTTTCTTCCAGCACGACGCTGATGCAGTCTTGCGTTTCTGGCCGCACAATAGAAGTTATATGAAGACGAGGCTCGGAACATGGGGTTCGGTATACGGCCATCTTCCAAACCAAGTGGAACGTCACATTTACCTGAAAAAAATGCATACCCCAACGATTACCGTATGGAACAAGGTTGCACCATCAAAGGTGTACAGTAGGGCCAATATTGGGTAATTTCTTTGTTTAACTATCTCATAACTATCTGACAACTAACTTCTGGTTATCGCTTCACAACAGAAGACAATTCACTTACTCCAAGGACATCCATACAATTCCATTCGCATGGAAATATGTGCCTTCCAGCCCCGTGGAACAAGGCGGACAAATCTTCCATAGAACGGTGGATCGAAAGATCGAGTCTGAATTCCATTTCTATCATAGTTGCCTGGGAACGTCTGTAGAGAAGCAAAAGTCGATGCCATGTTCTCAACTACTTGATAAATATAATAGTAAATGGTTTGAATCCAGGATTATCAGTAGTTCGTCTTGTGTGATCAAACTGAGCGAAAGTCGTCTTCAGAGAAGACAGTTCTTTCAGCACTACCCTCACCCGGACGGTCAGACAAGACGAACTACTTGATCAATAGTAGCATGTATTAATGATAAACAACTAAGGAAGTAACCTCCACAATATTGGAAGAACAATTATAATAAATGTAACCATTTCCTAACAAAATATTTTGCTTTGTTTTTTTAGAAAATCTAGGGGAAGAGACAATCAGTTTTGTGTACACAAGATATGCTAGGGAGTTTTAGTGTCTGTATACTATTAATTAACAGTTTCTCTGAAAATTATCAGTATCTCTAAGAATTTATTTCTTAATTCCTGAGGAAGGCCAGTGAAACTGACCGAAACTTTGTAGGCGGCGCTCCTCGACACGTAAAATTAAAAGAGCTACGTCACGGTTTGCGCATCTTGAAAATTTTAGCCTAAATTTTTCAAATTCGTCGTTTGTGATCCGTGTTAATCTTCTCCATCCTTAACCAACCTTGTTTCTTGACGATTATTACCTCTTTGGTGTTTTTCTATCTTAGTAAACCGTTATTTTCAGGTTTCCTTCAATTTAAAGGTGATTGTGGCCAAAATAACTCAAAATAAGGTGACTGACCTCCTTTAACCTCTGAAGACTCACCTTGATGTTATCCCACCATTCTCTGACGTAAGAGAAGCGTGTTCCATCTGAGCCATACAGGATTTGATACGCCGTTACCCACTGGTCAGCGTCCTGTCGTCCCTGTGTGTTAATACCTGAACACTTCATGTACCTTCCCATGTCAATCTGCAGCCACTGGTGATGGTTGTTATGACGTGAGGACCAGGCCCCCATCAACCGACCACGGCGCGCGCGGTAAAGTCTGGCCAACCAAGCCGCATGGTTTACATCCCACTGAGACGAGGCTGTCATGGCAGAATTCTTGATGCGGCCATTTTGAATACCAACGGGACGATTGCAGAAATTTTCTGAGGGAATGAAGACTTGTAAATATTAAACCTGCACCCTCTCTTTACCTAAAGTTGTAGTAAATCCACTTCTGTTTTGTCTAGTTAAGTCAAACTGCAACGGCTAAAGGAGCTACATCACGGTTTGTGCATCTTGAAAAGTTTTCTCTATTCCAAGTTCGCCGTTTTTTATCCGTGTTAATCTTCTCTATTCTTAACCATCCTTGTTCCTTTATGGTTTATTATTGTCTCTTTGGTGCTTTGCTATCTTAGTAAACCATTATTTTCAGGTTTCCTTCAATTTAAAGGTAATTTTGTACGTGCCCAAGATAACTCAAAATACCGTGAGTTAGCTCCTTCAAGGAAAAATACTCACCTCGAGCTCGGCAGCCATACAGCTCAACTCTCATTGCAATGTAACTTCGCCAGCTTCTTGGATGCAATCTGACAAAACGGGCTTTGATCGCTGGGACAATTGGGTGAAACACCGTGTGGAAAATGTCATAATTACCACGGAAAATCTGGAAAAGAGAAAACAGTTTTTAAGCCTAACTTCGCCTACAAAATTACAACAGCACGCGATAGTAAACAAAAGTTAGCACTTAAGACACTCGTAGAAACATTAAAGAATAAGGGCACCGACATATTACTACAGCTTGCCCACTGCTTCACTGTGCGAGTTTTCCAGCTATAGTAAGCAGCATACATGTCCAATCTTAGTGGCCATGATTCTTACCTTAACTCGACCATAGGTATTATACATCCTGAATCGCAGGCCCCGTCTACTGTATGATATCATATAACTTTTCACCCATTGATGGGCTTCTCTTCTTCCTTGTGTAGCGATTCCTTTAATAAGACTTATCTGTCTCAAGTCAATCTGCAGAAACTGTTTGGTGTTCCTGTGCCTCGCTACCCAGGCCCCTGTTCGTCCATGACTGGCATAGATGTTGAGCCGCGCTCGGTCAGGTCCATGATTGTAGTTGTATGAAGACGAAGCTCGAAGATGACCCGCTAAGATACGGTGATCCTCCATACCAAGAGGCATGGAGCAGCGATCTAAGGTATGATGGAATTATAAAATCCAAGAATCAAGCATCTTAGTTTTAAAGGCAAGAATTAAAAGATTCCCAATATACTGCTGTTTCGAGAAATGTTGTCCTGCAAAAGCGTACGCAACAATGTCGAAAGGTATCACGGGTAGAGCTGGCGTACGTAGTTTGATCAAAGTGTTTTCCTTCTATTAGCCTGGGACAACGTGAACCTCGATTAATCATTGGTCAACTAACGCTACCCATATAGTTGTCGGTGACACGTACGCTTCCACGCTTTCATAGGATAACATTTCTCAAAATAGCTGTAAACTACTCACACCTTTTACCACAAAAACGCGTACATGTATACTAACAACATACCATGCTTTTCCTTAATTTTAGTCTACGAACCTTATTGTCAACAGAGCTTTAATGTACACTTTGATAGCTGCTTACACGAGAAATCAGCGTCGCAAACTGCGTGACTATTTTAAGGGCGACACTTAATTGGTTTGTTAGACATCAATGTCGTGCTGTTTTATAGTCGTACAGCAATGGAAACGGACTTAAAACAACGTGCTGCAAACTAGAAATAAATTTGAGATAATTACAATGGGGAATGGGGATCTGCTCTGTTTTCTCAATTTTAGTAGTTGCTAACGAATCACTTTTAGGATTTATCACAAAATTCTGAGAACAAAAATCATTTCCAAGGCAATCAATTTCTAAATGAAATTCGCACTTTCTATTGGCATACCTATGTAGCATCCATAAAACTCAACTCTCATAGAGATGTGAGCGCGCCATCCCCAGGGTACCACTCTGATTAAACGGCCTTTGATTGGTGGATTGAATGGATACATGACAACAGAGTTGCGGTCACGATTTCCTGTGAAGTACTGTTTGAAGAGAAGAATACCAGTCAGTACGAAGCTACACTTAGTGTTCTACATAACTGTCAAATTTGTTCTTTTTAATTCTAACATCTAGGGTTTCCATGTACTGGTATAATTCATTTCATAAATGCTTGTCACGAAAGTTAAGTAACATTTCTTGAATGTAGATATCTTATAATTGATTTTATTTATTTAAAATTCACTTGTTCATTGAAGTGTCCCCAATTAGCTTTCAAAGCTAATTTTATAGATAGACACTCAAATAAAGTTCATGTATCTGTGTCTATGTTCTATACAGCCTCCTAATTGAGTGGGAGAACGCTTGCATTATTATCACAAAGCACTGAACCAAGTCGAAACCAAAGTCTTTTCAAGCTTTCTTAGCAGCTTCTTAGGGTTGCCACAAACTCGAAAGATCTATTTCTCCTTAACTCTACAGTTAACCCCCGCTATTTCGAACTCTTAAGGAAGCGTGAAGCGTGAAGCGTGAAGCGTTCGAGATGTTGGGGGTTCGAGACAGCCGATAGTAAATGCCTGAATAGCATATTCAGGTGAAAATGATTTGAGTTCGAGAGGAGTTCGAGAAAACTGAGTCCGATTTAAGTACAGTACTTTACTTAAATTGACAGGAAACAGTTAAATTGACAGGAAACACAACTTTGTAAATGATAGCTTATTTATACCTACCCTTCTGTTGTTTCGCTCTTTGTATTCCACAAATCGAATTCCATCCAAGCTGTGCATGCAATAATACTGAGTCACCCACTGATCAGCATCAGCTCTTCCTTGAGTAGCGATCCTGATGATCTTGGCTGCTTTTCCAAAGTTTACTTGTAGATACTGAAAACGGTTATTGTGTTTTGCTGACCATGCACCCATGTATCTTCCACGGCGATTCCAGTTAAGTCGTGCCAAGAAAGCTGCATGGTAGTTATCCCATTGAGATGATGCTGTTATCATGCGGTTATTAAGACGGCCTGATTGAAATCCCATTGGCTGATTGCACCGGCGGCCTGTGGAAAATACGTAAAAATTTCACAGCAGTGATAAACATTTCACAAAATTCGCGATACATTATACTAGAGGTAGATGTTTTGTGCCATATTGCTCTTACTGCGCGTATTTAAAACATTTAGTTGAATTGAGGGATACCAAACCCCCCACATTGAGGCGCGCGCGTAGTTCCCGCCGTTTTCCTGCCAAAATTGCTGCTTACAAACGTGACAAATTTTCGAAATCCTCTACTTTCAAGTTAAAAGTTAGGACAACCACTGAAAAGTTAACCTTTGTATGCCGCTCGTGCATAGAGGACTTAATAATGGTTATGTTTTTCCCCATTTAGTGGTTATTTACCGCTATTTTAGTTTGACACTTAAATAAAGGTATTCATTCATTCATTCATTCATTCATTCATTCGTCTTTTTGAACGTTTACGACCGCAGAAATTTGTACTTACCCAGTATACATCCATAGAGTTCTACACGCATAGCAATGTGTCCATACCATGTCCTGACATTCACACGCACATAACGAGCTGCAAACGGCTTGAACAAACGATGGGTAACAACGTAGTGTCTTTCTTGATTGGCTGGGAAGATCTGTTAGAATTATAAAGGAAACAACGAGAATTAACAGCGAATTGATATTTTAAGCGTTGTTTTTATTTACACTTGACTGAATTCTGCTGATTAAACAATAGCAGAATGATCAAACTAAAGAGAATATCTTATCCAAAATCCTTTACACAGAGTCATTAGAGAGAAATTACATTTCAAGAGGTGTTCTTACACCAGGTGATGTTTCGTGCTAATCGTCTTGTAATTTTATTGCAGTGTTAGGTGAAGACTTGCCGAAACATGGCTTACTAAGACACTCTTAAAACTAGTGTTTGCTGAGAAGTTGCTGCAAAAATTGTGAAAACTAGAACTGAACTGTACCTCGCACTAGGCTGGCTGTGACAAAAAAGGCAATTTTTCTTGCAACTTGTGTCGCAACAAAATATGGTGAAATTTGCCTCAAAAATTACGTAGTTTCACAACAACGTAACGTCCCTTAACACGCTGTGGTAAGTGGTTATAATAATGTGCCAAATCATTCCGTGACGAGATGTACAGTCAAGTTCAGACTTCCAAATTACTAGTGAATTTAATTGTTTAAAACCAATTCTGTTAAAATAATATGCTCTTCACTAACCCTTGTTCGTCTATTCTCCCTGTAAGGATAAAACCTGACTCCGTTCTGACTGTATGACAGAGTGTAACTAGTGACCCACTGATTTGCATCATATCGACCCTGAGTTGAAATCCTCTTCACAACAGACTTGGCTCCAAGGTCAATCTGTAGAAACTGGTGATTGTTGTTCACCCTGGCTAACCATCCACCGCGTGTGGCGCCGTGATTCCGAGCCTGTAATCTAGCAGACCAAGGACCATAGTATCGATTGTAAAACGAGGAGGCTGACATCATGGACTGTGTAATGCGGCCATCTTGGATTCCGAGTGGAACATCACACTTATCTACAATCAGGAGTGAAGAAAATCATCAACTACCATAGTTAAAAATATTTACCAGCCTCCACCACAGGCTTTTCTTTTTTTACTAGCGCAAAGAGCGATTGGGAGACTAAGGGTGAGCAAGAAAGCATGAGCGGGAGCTGGTAGTGAGTGAGGAGCGCGAGCGCGGGGAGCGATGGGAAGGAAAAAAAAATAGGGTTCTACCACTGAGCTACAGAAGACCCGTGGGAGCTTGGGCCATTAAGGTGTGACACCCTGCTTACTACTTAGAGTGGAATGTCGATAAGTGGCATATTTACATGTAGAGGGCTTCATGGAACATGACGGATTAATTGTGAATGGCGATAGCCAAAATAAGGTTGGGAATTCTTTGCTGAATGTGAAGAAGGCAGAACACTCTACTTGGTAAGATAGCACATTACGTATACCTGCTTTGCATCCATAGAACTCCACTCTCATACTGATGTGACGATACCATCCTCGCGGGATGATGCGGCAGAAGCGAGCAATGATTGGTGGGTTGATAACATTTGCAACAATGCTGTGTTGGTCTCGGTTGGCTTGGAAATACTTGAAAATCAAGATAATAGCAAATAGTCAGAGGCCTACTAAAAATACAGTGAAAAACAAAATAAAAGCTTTTACAAAGATGCGAGGCTTCATGAATCGCATTTGTGGCCATTTCTGAAGTGAGATTTAAATAAATGATCTTCCGTGACTTTCGTGAACTTTCACCTATGTAGGCTAATTTAATTTGGAATCGCGATAAACCAAGACAGGGCAAAAGGTTAGTGCTTTAAATACTCTTTCCATGTTACCCTGTAATCAATTATTTCTGCTGACCGAGAAAAAAGCTGCTTTGAGAACTCACAAATTCCAAACTAGGAATTCCCGAACTCCTTGATTTTAATACTATTATATAGAATTACAAGGTGTACTTTCTTGTTCACTTAAATATTGCTTTCTTTTGTCTTTGTCTTGTACAAGAAAACCTCATGCATATCAAACTTTTTTTCTGACTGAAATAAACAGTTTGACATAAGTGCTTTATTTCTACTAACCTTATCGTTGCTCCTATGTCTGTACAAAGTCCAGTGAGCTCCATCCTGACTGTAACTCAACTGGTACCTCGTCACCCATTGGTTGGTGTCCTGACGTCCTTGTGTTTCTATTTTCGTGATTTTCATTGGTTGTTTAAAGTCCACTTTAAGCCACTGATGATGATTGTTGTGTCTTGCGCACCAGGCTCCAACATAGCGACCACGTTTGACTGTGCCCATTCTGGCAAGTCTGGCTGCGTGGTACTTGTTCCATATTGAAGACGCCGTGATTTGCGCGTTCCTGATGGCCCCACTCCTCATTCCTAAGGCACTGTTACACAATGCCGCTGATGTAAAGTTCAAAGTATTAGAGAGAGTTCAAAGCAAAGCATCTTTAGCAATAAATGTGTTGGACTGGCAAATGATACCGAAGATGGTAGTTTAAGACACATTGTCGACTTGGTTCTGTCCTTGTACAGATTCGATACAAGAGACAAAAATAAATTTATATTACCCTGCAGCTAAAGAATGCGTCCTAAACAAAGGAAACACAATGGTTGTTCCTTTAGGAATTGCTAGTCAGAAACTCAAGCATATGTAACTACTTGATCAGATGGCAGGTCTTCTACTCAGTATAGTAAATGGAGGCTCGTATTCTGTGTAAAAGAGCTTTCGAAATAACAAAAATGCTTTATTGGGGATAGCGTACTGCTGTACACTTCTTCTTGTTACTGGCAAGTAAAATGACAAGCAAAGAATGAGTAGTGGTGGGATTATGAGTGAATCACTCTAGCAATGCGGCAGGTAACCCAAATGCCCTTTTTGCTCATTGACTAGCTGCAACTGTAATGCGACCCACCGTGTCTGAATCTGACTATTGTTGAATTTCATTGAAAATATAAGTTATTTATATATTACCTGAGCATCCGAACAGTTCAATTCTCATTGATATCCAACTGTACCAGGCCTTGGGATGAACCCTGACAAACACGGCAGCAAATCTCTTTCTGAAGCGATGGAACACTACAGAGTGGCGGTCTGTATTGGCTGTAAAAAGCTAGCACAAAGAAAAAGAGATATTGAAAAAAAGCAGTAGAATCTTGATGAAATACAGACATCTGTGATAGTCTACCAACACCCGTTTGAATGTAGGGCTCTCGCTGGAAGGATAGTGCACTCAAAGTTGCACTAATGTCTTAGCAAATTACATTAATGTAAAGTCGTCGAGTTTTTCTCGGTTAAAATGCACTTTTTGCAAATGGATCAAACGAGACACATGTACGCTGTGTGCAAACCTTGATCATTTCTGTCAGACTTGATCTCTGAAATATTGTGTCTGTTGATTCAAAATAAACTTCAAAAGGTGTTTCAAATGAAATAAAATCTCGAGCTCATAATCTGATTGTTAAATAAAAAAGTACTTCGTTTTCCACCTTCATCATCCAGAAGCCAACAAACATTTGCCATACTTTTCTTTTCTGACGTAAAAAGGCTAAAACTTGTCTTTAAGCTCTGACAGTATTCACGGACATCTTTAAGAGTAAGTGTTTACTGTTAACAGGCACCATGCCTTACCTTAACTCTTCCATTCTCTTTGTAATGAGCAAAATCCACACCGTTCACGCCATACGACAAAGTATAGCTCTTGACCCACTGATTTGCATCCTGTCGGCCTTGAGAACCAATACCTTTCATTCGGTAGATTTCCTGCATATTAACCTGCAACCACTGTCTGTTGTTACGATGTCGCACGCTCCATGACCAGCGGTGATTCAACCTTCCATGCCAAGGTGCCAAGTGATGGTTGTAATACGAAGAAGCAGAAAACGCTCCGTTTGTAATCCTCTTGTCCTCCAAGCCAAGAGGTACATAGCAAGGGTCTGGTGACGCAAAACAATTCAATCAGCTTTTAAAAACGTTAATTCAGGCCCCGTTCACACTACGCCGGAAAAATTTGAAAACGGAGTTTTCGTTTCGAAAACGCATCAAATGTTCTCCGTCCACACTACGTCGAGAAAGCGGAGTTTTAGCTCCAAAACGCATCAAATGTTCTTCGTCCATACTACGCCTGAGAAATTTGAAAACGCATCAATCACCGGCGACAGAAAAGCTTGGGTGTTAATCTCAGGATTATCAGTCATCGTTTTCGAAAATCTCGGATTTAAAAATGCTTTCCGTCCACACTAAAACGCAAAGCAGGCGTTTTCAAACTCTTCCGGTTTGAAGAGCGTTTTTGAAAAGCTCCGTTTTCGGTCCGGATTAGTCTGGACGGTAGGCCCAACCGTAGAAATAAAGCTGCGTTATCAAATTTATCGGGCGTAGTATGCGCGGGGCCTCATACTAATCTAGTTTCGCGTTCAGGTTTAGCCTTTCAACTGTTGGGCGTCACTGCAACTAAACAGGAAGCATAATCTCAACAATCCCATATCACATTTAAAGATCATTGAAAATAAATACACCACAGTGACCTTAACGAGTTTTTACCTTTCGCTCATGATACCCACACTAAATGATGCGCGCATGGCATCATTTAATTCTCGCAACCTGTTAAGAGTAAATGTCAGTAAAAAAGGAAACAATTATGGCCACAACTGTTTTTGCATGGAACACTGCCTTTATATCGCATATTTCCAACAACTGGCCCGATATTCTTCAGTTAGTCACTTTGGACTACAAACTAACGAGACTTAAACAAAACTGATCTTTTTTTTGACAGTGGCCACGATTTCTTCGAATTTTACTAACTCTTGAGTAAGTAAAATACACAGTGATAGACATTACCTTCCGCACATCCATAGAACTCAACCCTCATAGAGATGTGTCTGTACCACCCCCAAGGGCGTATTCGTACATAGCGAGCCCTGATTGGCGGGAACAAGCGATATTGAACAATACTGTTCTGATCTCTGTTTCCTGTAAAGTACTGTGGATCATAAAAGAAAACTCTTGAAATTGTGTTCTCAAACTTATTAATTACTTATCAAGTTTAAGCAAAGGAAATAATGACAGTGACGGTGTTTAGATATCTGATCTTAATTTGCATAAACTTCTACGATTTCATTTCCCCGTTTTCTCCTTAGTTTCAGTTTTGATTGAGAAAATAAATCAAACACTCAAGACAGTGTTTAAACACATTTCCAAACACCTCGACGAACGTCAAAAATACTCCGCCTCGCGTCGTGTTGTAAACTCTCTTCTCAGCGTTTGGAAATGTGGTCAAACACGGTCTTTCGTGTTTGATACATTACATAAAAACTGAAGGCAGGAAACAATCCATGTTACTTGAGACGAATAACCAGTAAGGAATCATTGGGAACTCTACCTTTCTGTTGCTATTTTCCTTGTACTCAGCAAAGCTACATCCATCCTGACTGTACGTGACAAAATATTGTGTGACCCACTGTGCCGCGTCTTGTCGTCCTTGTGTGGCAATCTTCACCACTCTCATGGCGCGACGGAAGTCCACCTGGTAATACTGGTAGCGGTCGTTACGTCGGGCACACCATGCACCCATCCTGGAACCTGTTCGGTGGAACTTCAGCCGGCCGTTGCGAGGTCCATGATTGACATCCCAGCTTGAGGAGGCTGACAGCTGTGTGAGTCGAATACGACCATTCTGCATACCCAGTGGCCTATCACATCTTGGACCTAATGAACAAAAACAAGATGAGACAACTCTGTTGTTATTTACCATTGACGAATCGTTTTCTCCGTATAAATGGTAAACAACCTACATATGATGAATATACTTTTTGAAAGGTGGATAAGAATTAAAAACTATCTGAAATATAACAGCAGTGAGTTTGGTAGAAACTACAAGCAGGTTAGTTTTTAGCCTGCGTAGCAATCGTTCTCATAAGGAGAGCTTTGTTCCGCATTCTTGCCTTGTGCAAATTGGAGCGAGAAAGTAAAAAAATTGACGAAGCAGGGGGTGGTCGGGCGAGCACCAACATCCCCTTGATCTAGCACCAATTTGCGCGCGGCCAGAATGGGGAAAAAGGCTCTTCGTATGGAAGCGCTTGCTACGCAAGAAAACTATTTTTTCTCTCTATGCAAACGTACCAGTAATGCAGCCATAGAATTCCACTCTCATTGAGATCCAACTACGCCAGGTCACAGGATAAATCCTAAAATATCTTCCCGACAGCGGCTTCAAGAATCGGTTACATACAACCATATATCGGTCATAATTACCCACAAATATCTAAATCAAGGATAAAAATAACCTAGTTAGCTAATGTTACAGTTAACAGCTATTGCAGTCTGTTTCACTATGTCTCCTTCGAATTTCAATGCACCTGCAAAACCTAACCAGCTGACAAACGACCTAGGTATTTTTATGACAGTTAGAAATAGAATGTGCTTAATTTTTGCTAAAAATATTCCGTTCGACAATTACATCGTATTTGGTATATTATGCTTTCATGGTTTGTAGGGCTCCACAACATGCCATGAATGCAAAAACACAACTTTGCCTTTCATGACGGAAAGGTGGGAAATGTGAGAGGTACTATCCGTTTAAAGGAGATGGTCATATTAAAAGCCTGGTTTCCAATAGGACATAAGCACAAGCACAGGTACAAGTAACAGCACACGGTAGTGAGGACGTCCATAACGCAACTATATGTACAGGCACATGAAGAAAAAAAAGTGTAAAGTGAGAACGCGCTGCTGTAAGTATAAGCAGAAGCAGAAGCGAAAGTCCGCCATCTTGTTCAGTGTATCGAGAAAGTATGGACCCGACAATAACGCAATTATCCATTCTAAACATGCCTACTTGCTTGGGTCGCCACGAAGCTCTTCGAAACGTCGCACAGGATTGGCTGAGAAAATGATATACAAACAATGGTAGCAATGGACCCTAGCCCTAAAACAATAAAGCTTCGTGCCAACAAGATCCAATGAAATTAGAGGTTCTAAAGAGCTGCATAACAACAGACTTACTTTTGCCTGTGTTGTGGGCGTTCTCACTACAGTTATGCTTATGCTTGTGCTTATGTAAAAGTGGAGGCTAGGCTTAAGAACGTAGTTTAGCCGGTTTTGCCGAATGTAGTTTACCTTGGTACCGCGTCCTTCTCTGTATGGTGTGAAATGTTGGCCATCTCGACTGTATGTCACGTAATAACTTGTCACCCACTGATCAGAGTTCTGACGACCTTGTGTGCAGACGCGCGTGATACGAGTTCGTCCTCCAAAATCAAACTGAATCCATTGGTTTCTGTCACTTCGTCTGGCACACCACGCCCCTCCAAGCCTGCCAACCCGTCTCTGATGCAGTCTAGCATTTCTTGGTGCGCAGTAGTAGTTGTAAAATGAAGACGCGGTAACAAGTTGGTCAGGGAAGCGGCCATCTTCCAAGCCAAGTGGAATATCACAACGGCCTAAACAAGAAATTTGTTCGTTATATTTCTGCTGTATTGTTTTGAATTCATTTTGGGCTTCCATCTTTATGACACAGCTTATCAAGTTCTTAATGAAGTACAAAGTAGTTTAGAGAAATATGAACAAGGATAAATCCATCTCACATCATCTTGTTTCACCGTACCCAAGTTCGCAATTAGCTAATCAGAGGCCGTATCCACCCTCTTGATATCCCGCGATATCAAGTCACTGACCTGATATGGCTACGATATCATGCTCACTTGGCCGAATTTGGGTGCGGTAAATACCTCATAGTCATTGTACTTTTTGGTAAACTTCGGCTGCATACCAGGCTCGTTTGGTCTCGCCATGGGATTTGTGGCTCGACGTACGAACCGTGGCTCGACCAAACTCGCCTGATGTGCCACCGAAGCGTACCAAAAAGGTACGATTAGGTATAAGAATCAGTGAAGTTGTATAACAAGACGGCAGTATTGTGGTAGATTTACTAATCTGTAGAGCAAAACATCAGGTTTAAATTCACCTAGTAAGCGAATATCGCCTCTCAGCCGAAGACTATGAGAGAGGAAAGGCCAAACATAGACAAGTTTAAAGATACCTATATCAAGACTTAAGTTAATTTTGTTCTGTTTCTATGAAACAAAACATATAATAAAGCCATTAACGACTGGGCCACACTACCAAGTGCTTTAAAGAAACTGATGCCGAAAACTATTTTTAAATACAAACTGAAACAGTTTTTATTGAACCATTTTTAACCTTAGTTAGTAGTACTTTAATTCTTGTTTTAGTTTTTAATCTTAGTTAGCTTACCGCACAGGTTTTTGTCCTTTTTATTGTATTTTAGATTTTAATGTATTTTAAATGTTTAACATTTATTTTCTCAGAGGACCCTCCTGAAAACCACCTTATGGTGATTGGAGGCCTCCTCTTAAAATATTATGTATTATTATTATTATTATTATTATTATTATTATTATTATTGTTATGTATTATTATTATTATTATAAACAATATTACACAGTAATAACACTTTTATACAAGGAACTGGAATTAAAAGTCTAACTGTAGAGTCTCAAACATGAAAGACGTACTCCATGGACATCCATACAGCTCCAGCCTCATTGAAATGTGGGCTCGCCAACCACGTATATGCAGTCGAACAAAGCGTCCATAGACTGGATATGGAAGAGGATTGTTACGTATTGAATATCTGTCCACATTGGCGGGGAAAGTCTGCAAGAGAACATTATACCCACTATTGTGATGAAAAAGAAAGAAAAGATATACGTATGACAACAGTCAATGGTAAGAATGACTCTGTCTAAAAATGGTAATTTCTTCGGTAAATCATGTTTTCTGATATAACTGGAGCTCAGTGGGACCCGTAAGAGGTCCCAATAGACCGTTTTCGATATATTAAAATTCAGCTTGGCAGTAAGGCTTAGAGGACACAAACAAAGGAAATGGAATGACCATGTTTATTCATTTCTTTTGTTTGTGTCCTCTGGGCCTTACCATCAAGCTGGAATTTAATATATCGAAAGTGTCCTATTCTAAAGCAACACATCAACAGACACTGAATTTTTCCGGCTCAATACCCTAAAATGTACCGCAAAAGCTCCCGCTGTGGACCTTTTGAGGCTGAACACCCTAAGAGGCACCAACACCGCTTTTTTTAACCCCTGAAAGGTACGAGGAGCACCCCCGTCCTTTTTATATGGGAGTCCTTCCCCTGGGACAGATACCTACCTTCACAACATCCCACCAATGCTTAACTTTGGCAAACTTTACTCCATCCGAGCTGTACAGAAAATAAAATGCCGTCACCCACTGGGCAGCTTCCGCTCTGCCTTGAGTAGCTACACCAGTGATCTTCATCGACCTCAAAAGATCAACCTGAATAAACTGATTGTGGTTGTTTCTCTTGGCAGACCAGGCCCCCATCAGTCTTCCACGGCGCAGGCGCCCGAGTCTGGCAAGATAGGGTGCATGGTTTTTATCCCATTGGGACGAGGCTGTGATGGCTGCATTTTTGATTCGGCCATTTTGCATACCCAGGGCACTGTCACACATGCGTTCTGCAACAAAATCAGAACTGTTAAATTTCTACAAAACAGTCTCCTGATATACATCATTCAAAATCTCTTCTCTATCTAGAATAAGAGCCACAGGATTAATATTCTAAAGAGTGAGATCAAACAACCTTTATATAATAAGTCGAATTATTCTCGCATTTTGATTGGTTCCTACTTATCATCTATTGGAGGACGGACGCTAGATTGTTAAGTTCTTACCGTTATATCTGCACCCGTACAGCTCAACTCTCATAGCAATGTAAGACCTCCATTGTTTGGGATGGATCCTCAAATACCGAGTTCTGATGTAAGGTGATACTCTTTGGGCAACAGTATGGTAGATATCGTAATTTCCACGGAATCTCTGCAGAAAAAATATAAGAAAGTACTTGACGTCAGGAGCATTGACTTGTTTACAAGATCGTTAAAATTAAGTAATTCACTTTCTTCGTAATTCTCGAAGACACGTGCCTGGTTGAACAGTATGAAACAACTAGGAGTATCGCCGAATGGTAACCTTATGTAGGTCATCCAATAGTTTGGTAGTGAGAAGGTGATTTCCATTTCACCCAAAATTCCGGAATTTCCGAGACGAAGGCAAATATATGGAAATTTCCTCGAAAAGTTTGCGGAAAATCCGAAAATTGTTGAATTTCCAAAATGCGAACCATTCAACCGAAAATTCAGAAAACTCCCAGACGAAAATCAAACGGAAGGGAAATTACCGGTCCCAAATTTTCGAAAATTTGTGAATCCCTCGAGAGGTTATCCTCTTTTCCAAAAATTACTGAGAATGCTATTCTATTTGCCACTGAGAATGTCTGGAAATTCAAACTGGAATTTTTGCTTGAATGGAAAGCACCCAGAGTTAATCTTCTACCCAGATTTCACCATGTGAGACTCTCTTCTGCTTGGCTGTGAGAGATTCAAGATTAACCCAAAGTAACACAGGGCCAGGGCTGTACTTCACACTAATCTGCCAACAGGCCAGACTAATAATTCAGAGCACAAAACTTTTAAGTACCTTGAGTCTTCCACCCACTGTATAAGCTCTAAATCTGCGGCCATCTTTACTGTATGAAAGGACATAGCTGATCACCCATTGATGGGCTTCTCTTCTTCCTTGAGTAGCGATTCCTTTGATAATACACATCTGTCTCATGTCAATCTGCAGAAACTGTTTAGTGTTCCTGTACTTCGCTACCCAGGCCCCTGTTCGTCCATGACTGGCATAAATGTTGAGCCGCGCTCGTTCAGGTCCATGATTGTAGTTATATGATGACGAGGCTCGCAGATGTCCTGGCAGTATACGGCCATCTTCCATACCAAGAGGCATGGTACATTTGTCTGTAAAGGTAAAAGGTAAAGTCTGCATACGAGCCAAGTGATCAGTCAAGCCGGCACTTCTCTCCGATCTCTATGTAGCATGAAGCGACTAGGGTATTTCTACTCCCCCCTGTATGGGATGCTAGGACATCGCAGGGTTACCCCCGGCATTAAATTCGCCGCTACCCATTTAATTTCAGTATAATCCTGAGTGAGGGGAGGCACTGTGAGAATACGGTGTCTTTCCCAAGAACTTAATTGTCAGCTTGTGTAAAGGCATTGTACAATGGTCTTTGAAAAGGAAAACATTTATATTTGTTCATTCATTCCTTTCCTTTAATATAAGTAGACAGTAAAACACAGAACAAACCCAAGTTAGTACAAATACGGGTAGCAAAAAACAGAATAGGCTGCTAAAATTAAAATATGGAATACTACAGGCTGTTGTCCAGTAAAACAGACAGAAAAAAGATTTCAGTAACAACAAGTCTAAACAGGAGTCTAAAAAGTAAATGTCTATACTGTACTAATAAAATACAAAATTGCTAAGAAAGAGGCTTTTGTCTACCCCAACCCCTGTCTACAAGCTGACGATATCATCTGTAGTAAGTTCACCTGTGAAACATCCGTAGAACTCCACTCTCATTGAGATGTGTCTGTACCATCCCCATGGATGAACCCGGATGTAACGACATCGAATTGCTGGATTAAAGGGGTTGGAGACTACCGTATTACGGTCGCGGTTTCCAGTGAAATACTGTCAAGAAGAACAATAACGGAAACGAGTTAACCACTACTAAACCACTCAGGCTGGCCTATTTCAATTTTTGAAGGAAGGATATTAAGATGGTGAGTTCTTACTGGTGATATGGATACACCATAAGCTTGCTATTTCAAATTAAAGGGACTATTATTTTCATAGTCATTCTGTTATTCTTAGAAGGTGCACTGTTTCACTGTTTCTTAGCTCGATTGCTTAGTTACTTCATCTAGATTAAGACCGTTTAAAAAGTAACCTTAAGATAAGTGAGTCTGCTAACTGTTTCACAAAGTATTTGCTTCCATGCACTTTCTCTATCTCTAGACCTCTCAGGAAACTGAGGTTTACTTCAGTAGGTTCAAAAGGTCACATCTTTGGGTTGTGATTGCTAGATTTCGATCCATAAGGATTGACAACGGCGAGAAACGTAATCATAACTTAGAGCTCGTTTGTTACTGAAAGGCGCAATAAAGTTTCAATTATGTAAGATGTATCGTGCTACCTTTCTATTATTTCGCTCTTTGTACTCCACAAAATTGATCGCATTAACACTGTGCGTTATGTAATACTGCGTGACCCATTGATTTGCATCCTGGCGGCCTTGAATGGCCATCTTAATAATCTTAGCCAGCCTTGTGAAGTCAATCTGAAGATACTGATATCGGTTATTGCTCCTTGCACACCATGCTCCCATGTACTTTCCAACGCGCGGGCGATGGAGCCGCCCCAAGAAAGCAGCGTGGTATCTATCCCATTGAGAGGATGCCTTCATCAGGTGATTTCTGAGACGTCCATTTTGTAGTCCCATTGGCTGATTACATAGACGACCTTGGATGAAAAAGAAAGACATTTTCTAGTTAACCATCTCGAATTCAATCACAAAATAAGTGAAATTGATACCACAAGAAAGCGTCGAGGGTATAGTAGTTGAGAAACCTGATCGAACTGAGTGTTATTTTGAATCTCCTCATTACTCCTCCCCCCTCCCCTCCCCTCCCCTCCTCTCCTCGCCTCCCCATGTTTTAAAAGAATTAAGCAAGAATTGGGGATAGAAAATCCAAAAAATGCTTGGCAGAGATGGGGTAATATGTTAGGAGTAAGGGGTGATATTTTTTCTGGGGACTCAAAAATAACGCAGTGTATCAACAATTCTTGTGCATCTTACCCAGTCTACAACCGTACAGTTCAACCCTCATGGAAATGTAGCCGTACCAACTGCGGACATTTATGCGCACATAACGAGCCACAAATGGCCTGAAGAAACGATGAGTGACCACAAAGTACCTCTCGATATTGGCTTTGAATATCTAAAATAAAAAAGTGACATTGACACTACTTATAATTCTCTCTCACTTTATGATCATTACAATCTCAATAACTTCGTGACAGTACGTTAGGGTAGCAAATCTCTGCACTGCATATGCAAAGTCCGCAACACCATGATTGCAAAATTCTCACATTTTGACAACTAGTTTGAAGTTTACTTCAAAAGTATGAAAAACCAGACACATCACAGGTAATTATCAGATATTCTTTTATATATCTTATAACTGTACATTAAACTTGAGGAAGCCTAAACACATATAAGCTTTCTAGCTTCTTTTAGGTCTTCTCGCCACTTAACTTTTCTGTAAGTTTTTTTTTTCTTACGTCTTGTAATTTTGTTTGTGTGGCAAAGATAAATATCTTCCCTTGGAACACGGTAAATGTAGAATGTCCAAACTAGAGGACCCCGCTAATTCGAAAATCCTCGTTATTTCGAACTCAAAACCATTTGCCTTAGATTTGCCCTTCAGCCATTTACTATCGGCTTTTTCGAACTCCCCCTATTTCGACCTTTGTTTCATTTCCCCGGAGAGTTCGAAATAACGGGGTTTAACTGTACATGTGATTTCAGTCACCATACCCTTATCTTCCTTCCCTCAGTGTATGGCACGAACTTGTCGCCCTTCTGGCTGTAAGACACCGTGTAAGACTTGACAAACTGGTTGGCATCATAACGTCCCTGGGTACAGATTCTCTTCACTCTGGACTTGGCTCCCAAGTCAATCTGCAGCCACTGCTTATTATTATTGTACTTAGCAATCCAGCCTCCTCGAGTGGAGCCATGGTTCCGCGCCTGGAGCCTCGCACTCCAAGGACCGTAGTAGTGGTTGTACATGGAGGAAGCCGTGAGCATAGATGGGGTGACACGACCATCTTGAAGACCGAGCGGAACATCACATGGATCTGTACGTACAAAGATTGCAAACCATGAATTTTCACAATATTGCCTTTATATTTACTTAATGATCCTCTTTCGAGGCCTGGTCTGAGCTTCCACTAACGATACATTTAGGAAATAACACACTGGCTGTGGGTAAAATTTGGGTGGCAGGGAAGGACGACTGGGGAGTAGGGGCCCAGGAAGGGGGCTCTCCTGGGGGAGTACAGGTCGGGTGGTACCGGGGGTAGCCACCCTGGAATAAAAGTTCCAGACCTGCCTCCAGGGGTGAGGCCCATATCCCACAGTCCCGGGGCACTGAGGGAACCAGGAGGGGGAGCCACTCCTGGGGGGAGTACAGATCAGGTGGTACCGGGGGTAGCCACCTTGGAATAGGTAATTTCTCCGGACCTGTCTCCAGTAGGCTAGAGCCTTACTGTGGGGTAAAGTGCAGCTAATGGATGCACTTCTCTGCCACCGTCCTTTAATAACAAACAACAGAAAGTCACCAAATACAGTCTCTGTTCATTGCACCCTGAATGATAAGGTCTAAGGCTTGCTAAGAGACAGATCACCCTAGCCTATAGCCATTAATGGTATAATTATTATTATTATTATTATTATTTTATAATAAGCAAATGATATCATAAGTATATATGGATAAATGTTTTTCTAAAAGTAGCGGAATAGTAATGTTCAGTATCTATACACGACATTCTGAATTGTAGTGTCAAAGCCTGCCTCCATTTTTTTTTTTTTGGGAAGACAGATTATTAGCCTTATTCATGGTGAACATTTCTATAGATCTAAATGATTTTGTTTATTCGCTTGAAGATGGTCCTAAAGCGTAGTATCAGGAGTTCAGATGTGTAGAGCAAGGGTCCCAGTCATGGGAGGGTGGGAGGGTAAAAGAAAAATCAGTGGCGAAGGATCGGCACAAACGAGAAGACTGAATACAACAAGGAGCGTGTGCTTGAATAGAGGTCAGGGGCATGAGGTGGACACGTGAGAGACATGACCGGAACCATTGATACACTGTCTTTTACAGATGTAGATAACAGTGGCTTTACTTAGGAAATGAAAGGTTTGTTGTGATATCCAAAGGGGGTGATTGTTTTCAACTGGGAATCCCTGATGGACTTTGAGATCAGGAATTGGTGGCATGTTACCTATGTTACTGGGATTTACTTATGAGCGTGACACGAGGTTCATAGTGTTACATGTCTCTGAAATAAAGTGTTACAATGCAGAATGTGTGTGCCTGTCTTTGAGATATTGTCTCTCAGTTCTCATTAACATCAGTTTACGGATGCCATAAACTTAAACTTATCAAACTCATTAATAATTCATCAAGTTTGAACAAAGGAAATCATGACCGTGAATCTGATGTTATTAGCATAGATTTTACGATATTGTTTCTCCGTTTTTTCCTTCGTCTTAGTTTCGATTGAGAAGATGCGTCAAACGCAAAAGACCGTGATTGATTACATTTCCAAACTCCTCAAAGTTCGTCTAAAATACTCTGCTGCTCGTCGTATTTTCAACTCTCTTCTCGGTGTTTGGAAATGTGGTCAAAGACGGTCTTTCGTGTTTGATATATTACCTCAAAGTCTAACCAAGAGTCTGGCAAAACAACAGTTAAATAGAACGTGATATGCGGCGGATCTTATGAACATAGGAATAGAGAGCGTACGGGAAAAAAAATTGGTGCACGTTTTTCAAAGCGAGTGTGAAACAGCTATTCGACGAAAAGAAATGATTACTCAATATTCATCTTGAAATCGCTCATCCTCAGCCATCGAGACTATTGCAATCTGAGTAGTAAGATCATATCTCAAACACTAGTCTGAAACAACTTTTCAAAAAAAAATGTTAATAGGCTTAAAAATCCCAACTGGTGGGAGGCAGACCAGTTGGCTTCTTACAAACATGACGAGGAGTTGAACTAGTTTCTACCGATAAACAATTCCAGCTTACTGGTCAGAGCGGGACTTAAACCCGCGAACTCCAGATTTCCAGTCCAGCGCCCTAACCACTAAGCTACGCTGCCTTCTTTAATAAAAAGATTCAATGGTGCTGCTCAAAAGCCCAAAAACATGGTCCATTTTACTAACCAGTTCTGCATCCGTAGAATTCAACTCTCATAGAGATGTGACTTCGCCATCCCCAAGGGTGAATTTTGATAAATCGAGCATATACTGCAGGATTCAGAGCTTGTATTTTGATGCTGTTTTGATCATTGTTGCCACGGAAAGTCTGAAAAGAAATAATTTCACATATTTAACAAAACATGCTTGCAAATTAGGTACAAAACAAGAATAAATTGGTTCTGTGTACCGAGTTTCTACAACTTTTCTCTTCTTTTTCCTCTTGAAAGCGTCGCAAAATCGTTCACATTACATTGGATCGGAATGTCTTGAGCAAAAAGTTATGGAATACTTTCTTCCAAAAACCAAAAATAAAAAATAAAAAAAAATACCCTGGATATAATTTTCTCTAATCATGTGTTACTAGGGTTATTCCACTTAAGAAGATAACTTCAGTACAGTGTAAACCCCAGTTTCTCAAATTATCCGATTTTTCAAACCAGTTTTCGTTTTCCTTGGAGGTTCGAAAAATCGGGATTCTACTGTAAATGGATGTTTGGCAGGATACTTCACACGAACAGGTCCGGGTTGTTCGAAGGCTGGGTAACGCTATCCACCACGGTGTAAATCACTATCCAGCGGATAGCGTGGTTTGTTTTGTTAACACTTATCCACTGGAGAGCGAATTATCCAGCCTTCCAACAAGTGGGGTCAGGCTTTCCCACTACGATCACATTTTCTCACCTTATCGCTGTTCTTGAATCGATAAACCTGCCAATGAACACCATCTAAACTGGAAGATACTCTATAGTACGTCACCCACTGGGCAGCATCCTGTCTTCCCTGAGTGGCTATCTTGGTGATTTTCATTGTCCGACCAAAGTCCACCTTAATCCACTGATTCTTGTTGTTGTGCCTTGCGCACCAGGCTCCAACATATCTACCCCTCTTATGTAGTCCCAGTCTCCCAAGTCTGGACGCGTGGTAGACGTTGTATTCTGATGATGCTGTGATTCTGCTGTTTCGTAGACGGCCATTTTGTAAACCTAAGGGAGTGTTGCAGAGAGCACCTAGGGAAATAAAATGCATTAGTTTTAATTTTATCCCTTATAGATTAATCAGTCAAATTGTGGCAGACATTTGAAATTGAAATGTTTTGTAGAACAGGTAACGATTGGCAACTTGAAGTAGCTGGAATGCCCCATTTGGTATGCTGAATTTTTCCATACATTGAGAGTCATTTAGCGTGATCAATGATTCAGGGAAATCTCACATTTTTTCCATATTTCTCTCAAACATCTAAAGTGGTTATTCAAAGACGCCCGTCAAATACTAAGGCTACTAATGGGTTCTAACTTACTTGTACAGCCAAAAAGTTCAACTCTCATTGAAATCCAACTGTACCACGTTCTTGGATGGATCTTCACGTAAGCAGCACTGAATGTCTTCAAGAAGTGATGATATACTACAGAATGTCTGTCAGTATTGCCTGAAAAAATCTATGATGGATAAACAACAAACTGCCGCTGTCAGTTTACTACAAAATGTAGAAATTGTGGTTTGGTTTTATTCTAAGTAAATAGACCATTTTCGTATTCTCGGTATTGGATTTGAACTAGCTTGTAATGGACGCTTATGTGGGGGAATATCATTAAAGAGAGATAAATGTCATTTGCATTTGAAAAGACTCCCCGCATTAGCCTCAGTTGCAAGCTAGTTCCAGTCTGATACCGAGAATTGTCTATTGACTTATATTTTCCTTTATTCCAAATTATGATAATGAACATGAAACAAACGTAATAAACAGACTTGAGCCATGACAAACATTTGATACCGTATATCGCAAACCAGACAGACAAAATTGCTTACAAAAGTTGTTTTGAAATACTGGAGAACATTACATGATTCGTGCCTTTACATTATACCCATATATTCGTAGATGAAATATTTAACGGCCTGTATTTTACTTTTCAAGAAGAAAACTTGTTTAAGTCACAAACCAGAATCATAAAACTTAAAAATTTAATTTTTCACAAAACCTCTGAAACGTATTAATAATTCATCAGGTTTGAACAAGGGAAACCATTTGGATATCTAATCTAAATTGGCATAGATTTTCACTATTATATTTCTCCGTTTCCTCCCTAGTTTTAGTTTCGAGTGAAAGGATATATCAAACACGAAAGACCGTGTTTGACCACAATTCCAAACGCTTCTAAGCTCGTCAAAAATACTCGGAACTATTCGTCTGTGTTTAAAAATGAGGTCAAACACGATCTTTCGTGTTTGATATATCACAAACTGTTACAGATTTAACAGCATTCTCACCTTAATCCTTCTGTTTTCTTTGTAGGGGACATAGCTCACACCATCTCGACTATACGTCACAAGATAGGTCTTCACCCATTGGTTGGCATCCTGCCGGCCTTGGGTTGCTATTCCTTCAAATCGTGTTATATAACCAAAATTGACCTTGAACCATTGCCTGTTATTTCTAGTCCGTGCACTCCATGACCACCGGTGGTTCAATCGGCCATGCCATGGTGACAAGTGATGGTTGTAGTAGGTAGAGGCTGTCAGAACTCCCGGAGTGATACGTTTGTCTTCTAAACCAAGAGGCATGTTGCAACGGTCTACAAATAAAAGCGAACAGGATTCAGACAGTCAGTGAATGCATAGCATGGCCAAGGACAAAAAAAATTATGACTTGGCAAATTTATCTCCAAAAGCAAGGTCCAGAACCAACCAAAACATTATCAAACCCGGGACATGAATAATCAAAACATTTCCACACCTTCAGCACATCCATAGAACTCCACTCTCATAGAGATGTGTCCATACCAACCCCAGGGTCGAACCTGAATAAACCGTGCCTTGATGGGGGGGTAGAATCTATGCTGTACCACTGTATTTTGGTCTCTGTTACCTGTGAAGTACTAAAAAGAAATAATAGCCTGTTACGCATGACTGCAGTAGAAAACTGCTGACTAGCTAGCACTGGCTCAATTCTAGCTTAGCCTAAATTCCATTTAAGAACAAAAGAAGGCTTCCTTCCATTGGACACTTGCTTGTTTGAATCCTTTGTGTATTTCAGTAAAAATGTGTCTTACTTCTGAGAAAGAGACCAACAAACTTGCTTAACGCCCATCAGAATTTGCAGCAAACAGATGTCTTAATTCAGTGTGCCATGGTTGTAAAAGAGCCATAAAATAATAAAATCCAAATGTACTATTCATAACTGAACTACCCAATGTCTCATTATATTCAATCTAAGGTACTGATAAATCGATATACACACCTTTCTATTGCTGTTCTCTTTATACGCAGCAAAATGTGCACAATCCTGACTGTATGCCACAAAAAACTTTGTCACCCACTGACGCGCATCCTGTCGTCCTTGAATGGCTATCTTCACCACCCGCATAGGACGTTTGAAATCCACTAACAACCACTGGTAGTGATTGTTATGACGAGCGGACCACGCCCCGGTTCTGGCGCGGGTTCTACGCCAATACAGTCTGGCATTGCTTGGTCCATGATTACGATCCCACGTGGAAGATGCTGTGATTTGATTGGCATGTATACGGCCGTTTTTCATTCCTAATGGTTTATCACATCTTGGGCCTGCAGTGAGATAAGAAAATCCAGGTGTGAGAGTATTGTGACTAAAACGTCGGAGTAAGAGAGACAAAACGTAATGGACATTTAAGCTGAATGACTCAAAATGTTGATATTAAATTATTTAAGTAATAATTAATTAATAAACAATTAATAATAAAACAGATAAAATAATTAGATAAAATAAATAAATAATTATTAAGACGTAATCCGCTAGGAAATCGAACACTTTCTGTTTTAAGTGGACAAAAACCTTGTACCAGAATAATTCTTATATATTACAGTCCTTTTTGCATTTTCTAAGAGGTAAAGATATAAATCAATAGCTCCCTGAAATAACATCAAAAACAGTTTCCAGTGGGAACTCGAGAAAATAAACTTCAAAGTTCAGAGAACACAAGGTAAAATTTCATCATCAGTTTCATTTCATCAACACTTTCAAGTGTTTCATATGAACTTCAAAATTTGTTTTCGACATTTGGTGTTGTTAGAAATTATTAAAAACAGTAGCACAGAAGTTACCAGAAAGATTCCCTCTTAATAAAAATAAAAAATTAAAAGTAAATAATTAATAAAAAATAAAAAATAAGTCTACATACCAATGACACAGCCATAAAGCTCAACTCTCATGGCAATCCAGCTACGCCAGGTGACAGGATGTATCTTGAAGTAACGACCAGCCAATGGTCGCATGAATCGGTGCCTCACAACAATATGTCGATCATAATTACCTGGGAAAATCTGACAGATAAACATACAATAAGTCAACTAGTTTGCCATCCTTCTTGTATAGAGCGTTTTTGCATGACGCCACAACAGCCGTATTCGTGTCCAAAAACAATGACAAGGCGGCCATGTTGGTGTACCAAACCAATCCTGTGGGAGTTCAACTCTTTTCTTATGCAGTACTTTTTTTGTTTCCATAAATTTGCATGGCTGCTAGCCACGAGCGTGAAACACTTCATTTAACCCAAGAGCCTCATCTCTATCACTACCTTGTACAACAATCTCCACTGAACACTAGTATAGGATATAACCTCCCTCCACCTACTCTCTGACAAAATCAAAATTAACATCCGCAGGATAGAGGGAGAATTGCGTTGTGCAATTTAAAAAGTCCTCCTAACTGTCTCTGATCGAGTAATAAAGTCTCCTTACTGATCACCATACAATGTACTACATTTCTTTAGTTCAAGTGATGATACATTGTAGTTCTGAGAATTTGATAACTTGACCAGACTTGTTTCCCTCCAATCTCTGTGGGGTATATAGGTCCACTTCCCGCAATCTCGTTCTGTTCCGAGATAAATTCTCTTGTGAATTTGGTGATGCAATTTAATCCCTATGATTTCCTTTACTCTTTGTGTTGTTGAATTTTGTACGATGAATAGGACGGTTTTCAACTGAGTGTCGAAAATAATCAGCCAATTACTTTGGTTCTGGTTTTGGTTTTACTACGGTTTGAGATTGACTGAGTAATCTAATTGGTAAGTAATTGGTTTGATTTTGGTCTCACGACACTCAACTGAAAACCGCTCTATTAAGGCGGTTTTCATTTGATTGTCGTAAAATCAAAATCAAAGTAATCACTCTAGCCAATCATATAATACAGTGAACCAATCAAAACTCGAAGCAATTACATGTAGCTGACACAAAGCGCGGAAGAAACGCGTGCGAGTGAGTCAAGATTGGTGTTGGTTTTACTTCTGATTCGATGAAAAAGTGGTGCGAGTTTTTTAAGCCAATCGTCCAGCGTAGTTAATGCACAACCAATTACTTTCGACGCTCAATTGAAAACCGCTTTATCAACAAAATTAACACCAACCTTTGTCCTTCCGTACTCTTTGTAGGTCACAAAACGGAATCCCTTAACACTGTAGGACACATAGTAACTTGTGACCCACTGGTCTGCATTCTGTCGACCTTGAGTGGCAATTCGCCACACACGAGTGAGTCCACCAAAGTCGATCTTCAGCCACTGGCGTTTGTCATTTCGTTTGACATACCATGACCCTCCTGATCGTCCAACACGCCGCTGGCGTAGTCTAGCATTTCTTGGTGCACCCCAGAAGTTGTAATACGAGGAGGCAGTGATGAGTTGGCTAGGGACGCCATGATTTTCCACTCCAAGAGGAATATCACACTTACCTTAATTAGAAGAACAAAAACAAAACAGCCATGGTCAAGAATTAGTAATGCCAAATAATGTACCATGACGTTTCTGCTAACAATAGACTACGGGTAGTCCCTCTTTCGCTAATAGGGAGCTTTAGCAAACCACGACGGCGACGGCAACGAGAGCGTCACCAAACAGAAGGTTTAATGAACAATGGCTGTGCACGTGCGTTTTGAATCTTGGTAAATTTCTTTGCCGTCCGGTCCTCTGCAAAACAACAACGTGAAATGACCAAGTACTCCGTATTTTAGAGAACGCGAACCGCAATGGTTAATTATTTGTATCTTCTTTTGGAACTGAACGCTGTCGGTCCATGTTTAGCCTGGGCAAGATTTTAGACCGATAGGCGTACTGAACAGATTTACACAGTTGCGACATTCAAAGGTAAAATACAAATACATTTTATACAGGGCGTAGTCCTCGGCGTCGCCGTCGTCATTGCTAAAACTCCCAGTTTCCTTCGAGGGTAAGGCAGTGCGAAATTTCGCGCGACCATTTTTTCCGCTATGTTTTCTTTCGCGTCACCCACGACAGACTAAGCGAAAGAGAGACTACCCGTAGTCTAACTAACAAAGGCTCTCACGGACATTTCGACCCCTGATACATTTTGTTATTGAACAAATTATTAGGCTTAGCAATCTTGCAATCTTTCGTCGCGCTGTATTCTATCAAAAGAGTTTGTTCTTAAATTATGACTGTCACACAACTTACGGTTATTCCTAAGATGCCATGTTCAGTATTTGCTCAAGATATCTGAATGTCACATTTATGTCAAGTTAGAAATAGATACCTCTCACTAAACTAGTTTAAAGGAGCTCATTCACGGTATTTTGAGTTTTTTGGCCACGTACAAAATTACTTTTAAATTGAAGGAAACCCGAAAATAACAGTTTAGTAAGATAGAAAAACACCAAAGAGATAATATTAAACCATAAAATAGCAAGGATGGTAAAGGATGGAGAAGATTGACACGGATTACAAATGATGAAAATTTAGGGTAAAATGTTCATGATACGCAAACCGCGACGGAGCGTCTCTAAGGTCTTGTCTAAAAAAATTACATACCGAGGAGAAAAAATAAACAAGGATCCGCAACTTCCTTCCAGCGCAGACCGAGAGAAGATGAGGTTAGTAAGATATTTATTACTAGTATCGCGATGTGTATTTGACGAGTTCAGGAACAAATTCAGATTTTAGGAGGCCGTACAGTTGACTATATATGGCCCTTTAAACTGACCAATCACAGCGCGCGTAATAACTAGGAGGTATAATAATTTTACTTACTCCATAGCCCACCAAACAGCTCAACTCTCATAGAGATATGTCGGTGCCAGCCACGTGGGACTATTAATACAAATCGTGCTGGGAAGGGAGGGTTAAATGGATGAGTCTGAACACCATTTCGATCGTAATTTCCTTTGAAAGTCTAAATAAAAGAAAAGGTAAAATAGTCAGCGGTGGAGCAAATTAATGGAGGTGCGATAGCCAAAAAAAATTATTCACTTGTTCTCAAGACTTTATTAGGAGTTTCAAACTAAAAGAAATACTAAGTGCTATTCAATTTGAGTGTTTTCAGAGTGCCAAATATACAACGTACTCCAAAAGATACTTACTTGTTGCAAATAAAACAAGTTGTTATTTTCATAAGCAATTCTGATTAATGATATTTTAATCCATCATTTGTTCTTAAATTTTAGGGGCCCATAGCTTCCAAAATTTCCATATACTTTGACAATATAGAGGCTTACTAAAATCTTCCAACCAACCCAGTTTGCATCCAGAATTGACTAAAATACTGTAGGGCTTATTATACTGCAATTAATTTCCTTAAAAAACATCTGTTTTGAGGAGAATGCTGCTGGTGTATGGCAAGCTAGGCAGACGGAATCTTAGAATACAAACATTTGGTAAATTTCAGAGAGACTTCAGCAGCACAATAACTTTTGGGACCTGCCAAATTTTCATGAGTCATTCAACAAGTAAGATATCAAAACAGAAACTTCTTACCCGTATGTGGTCCCACCAATATGTGACTCTGGACATGTGCACTCCATCTTGACTGTAGTAAATATAATAAGCCGTCACCCATTGGTCTGCATCGTGCCGTCCTTGTGTTGCAATACCTGTGACCCTATATGTCCTTCCTAAGAAGATCTTCAGCCACTGGTTATGGTTGTTGTGGCGCGCAGACCATGAGCCAATGTAGCGACCTTGCCGTGGCATGTGCAGTCGGGCACGGAATGGAGCGTGGAATTTGTCCCACTGTGAGGAGGCAGTCATGGCAGCATTCTTTATTTTTCCACTTTGAATGCCGAGAACATGGTCATAGAATCGCTCTAAGAAAATAATTGAAAAAGATGTTGACTTCTCGCAGCCAATAGCACATATAGACATAACTAGCCTGAGTTGCGGAACAGTCTGGTGGATTTAAGTATAAATCTACTGCTTTCTATCAATTTTGCTACTCACTATCTATTCTGTTGTAGATAGTGAGTAGTCTAGCTGTGTACGGTTATTAATAAAAGGTCGCCGTTTCTTTGCACTTTTAATTTACAGTGAAGAGGACTTATATAATTAAATATACTAGTCGGGGCGACCCCAGAGAATGACAGAGAAATATTGAATGAAGACGTTTTTCGTTCAAAAACTCCGCTCGATAAATCGTGAATGAAATGTAAGCGTGGCGTGACCGATATATTTATATCGTTATTTCAGTAATAAAAACGATAACCTGCCTTTTTGTTTAAGTTTGAAGGATCAGTAGATTTCAACCAATCTACAACTCGCGAACCCATAATCCGATAGGTCATTTTCGACCTACCTATGCCTCTGTTTCAAAACGAGTTCTCGGGCAAAACGTTCAGCTGAAAATGAGTTTGATTTGCATGAGAATATTGATAAACGTGTTGGGAAAACACATTTTCATTAAACGGTGTTACTGGAAGACTCGTTTTGAAAGAGAGGCAAAAGGTAACTTGGAAATGGCTTATCGTTAAATGAGGCCATATAAACACTTGTACGTTTTCTTGCTTTTGAACTCACCCTTATATCGACATCCATACAGCTCCACGCGCATGGCAATGTAGCTGCGCCAAGTTTTGGGATGAATACGTAGATACCGTGCCCTAATTGGTGGAATTATCTTGAAAGAAACTGTGTTGTAGATATCATAGTTTCCACGGAAAACCTGACGAAAAAACCGACAATCTTCAGTTGCTAATATTTCAAGCACTCTGAATATCTCTACAGATTACTGTAGCAAAGAACTTCTACAAAAAAGTCAATGCAAGGACTTCAATGAGATTCCAAGTCAAAACCTGTGTGATATATATATACCAATGCAATGACCTGCTAAATGAACTAGAAATGAAAGCACTGCAGCTGTCTGTTGAGATTTGGTTAAAAACTGTTGGAAATACATATGACAACATTTGGATGAAGCGTAAATGTTCATAGTTACAGACCCAGTTTTGGCCAGGATGCGTTGCGTGCGGTGAAACCTCGCTATCGTATAAACCAAAACAAAAACAGAAGTGCAAAAAGCATAACACTTAATATGTTATACAGTGGGAGAAATAAACTGATTATATGCTTTAGAATGGTTTGCAACTGAGTGTCGAAAAGTTATTGATTTTGCATCAACTATGCTACACGATTGGCTTAACAAAACGCACGCCACTTTTTCATCCAATCAGAAGTGACTCGCTCTTACTCGTTTTCCCGCGCTTCGCATAAGCTCTTTGATTGGTTCGCCGTATTGTCTGTTTCCTTCGTGATTGGCTAGAGTGATTGCTTTGGTTTTGGTCTTACACGCTCCATTAGAGTGGTTTTCAATTGAGTGTCGTAAAACCAAAACCAAACCATCAATTACCAATTAGACTACTTAGCTAATCTCAAACCGTAGTAAAACCAAAACCAAAACCAAACTAATTCTCTGATTACTTTCGACACTCAATTGAAAATTGCTCTAACAATCAGTTGAAAACTGTTCTAAGCAATTTAATGCACCAACTCACCTTAATCCTGCCATAAGCTACATATGGTCTGAAGCGCAGACCTTTCACACTATAAGACAGAGTATAACTTTTCACCCACTGGTGGGCTTCTCTTCTTCCTTGTGTAGCGATTCCTTTGATGAGACTTATCCGCCTTAGGTCTATCTCCAGCCACTGACTGGGATTTCGATACTTTGCCACCCAGGCCCCGGTTCTTCCGTGACCGGCCCAGATATTAAGACGTGCTCGGTCAGGTCCGTGCTTATGGTTGTATGACGATGAGGCTCGAAGATGACCCGACAAGATACGACGATCTTCCATACCAAGAGGCATGGTACATCTGTCTGCAAAAGCAAAAATTAAAGAATGATTTCAAGTACAGTAGTAAGAAATATAAGATTTTGCAAAGGTTTAGTGCAATGGTCTATCAAAAAACCCAAGCACTAAAACTGATAGTGTTTTCTCCTGTCAAATTAGAAACCCTTTTCCATAAGAAATTCGTGCGTCTGTTCAGTAATAGATCACAGAGGACGTCAAAATGTGGTACGAGCATCATCGAAACACTTGCCTAATAGCTCGTGTGGCACTGTTTTGTTTTTACCACATTTTGACGTCATCTGTGATCTATTACTGAACAGCAGCACAACCGCATGGAATCGCTTTTTTCAGCAGATGTTAGAGACTTAAGATGCTGATTATCTAAATGGAAAAAATAATTTTCATCAAGGAGTGATTAAAATAATTTACCAAGAGAACTGCAATGCTGAAAGTGAAAAGTTTAGGGCTAATAGGCTTGCCAAGAAAACTACTGTGTGAAAAGGTGTGTCTCAAAAACTAAGACCTAAGATCTAAGACCTAAGACCTCCTCCAAATCTTACAAACTAAGCCCTAAGACCCCCTCCGTCTTTTTTTTTCCAACATTTTTATTACAATAAATATACCTATAACATCTTAATTACAATAAATCACTTAAATACAATACTTACGATAAACGTACCTACAATAGGATTTGTTTTTCAACATTAACATAACGTCTTAGTTTAGAACTTAGATTTTGAGATTGGGCGGGGGTCTTAGGTCTCAGTTTTTGAGATTCGCAGAGGGTCTTAGGTCTTAGTTTTTGAAACACCCGCGTGGAAAAATCGGCTCTCCTAGGCTTGTACCTGTTAGACAACCATAGAACTCTAATCTCATGGAGATATGTCTGTACCATCCCCATGGACGGACTCGGACATAGCGACATCTGAGCGCAGGGATGAATGCATGACAGACAATTGTATTTTGATCACGGTTGCCTGAAAAATACTAAAGAGAGCAAAAAAAGGCAATCAACATGCATGTATATGTAAATTCACTTTTTAAGGGCTGACCAAGTCAAGCCAATTGATGTCTAAGCGTGATTATCAGCCACTGTTTGAAAAAGGAGCCCTCACTTCTCTCATAAACGCAGTGTCTTCTCAAGGAGGAACTTAGATCGGACCTAAGAGCGTGGCGAAAATGGAGCCGAAGCACTTTTCCCTTTGGTAAATGGTCGTTGCCATTTTCGTGACACTTAGTAATTTTTTAACTACCAATTAATTCTTTTCGACTAAATGAAAGAAAAAAAAAAAAATTAAAAGTTATAAGTAGCCTGCGAACAGGCTCCCGATGAGCCCGAAAACCACCCAGTATTGAACTTAGAACCACTCGCAAACTAACATTCATCTCTTACCACTACACCACCAGGTTGAACCGACAAATCCCCGCAAAATCGAATTATAAAACGTGACTTTCTTAGTCTGTTTTACTTATGGTACTCCCCTAACCAACAAATAAAAGCTAACCGCAAACAAACCGGTGTGAACGTGAACAATCGAGCATTTGGTGAACTCGTACGTATTAGTCTATCACCAAATTATAACCAGTTTCGACCTAAACTATAGCAGGAATAGCATCCTCCATTCCGAAAAGCTTGGTTACCAGTTATGGCATTGACCTTTAAAAATGGCATCGACCGTTTACGAAAAGGAAATCAGCGGAGCCAAGCCAACGCCTTGTAATTTAAGATGTGCGCCAGATTACCTTGATGTTGTTTCTTTCCTGGTAAGGTACAAAATTAACAGCAGTCAAGCTGTGCATCACAAAGTACTGTGTAACCCACTGATTCGTGTCTTGTCGCCCTTGTGTGCAAATCCTGATAATTTTTGCTGGTCTACTGAAGTCAACTTGTATCCACTGGTATCGATTATTGTACTGAGATGACCAAGCTCCTATGTGACGTCCGTGGCGATGAATATTGAGTCGTGCCCTGTAGGGTCCATGGAAGTTATCCCATCGAGATGATGACGTCATTTGGTGATTTTTCAATCGGTTATTCTGTAGTCCCATTGGCCGGTTACACAAGTGTCCTAAATGTACATTTGAAAAACCAATTTGAAAAGAACTGTCAGTATGAGAAAGAAAACTTGCAAGTACAATCATTAGCTGTTTTAGTACTGGAATTGTAGGAATATTTTGGCGCAAAACTAAAAACACTGATGAAAACTCAACGTTTAACTTAACGGGCAATGGGTAGGCTGCTGTTCCAAATCAAAAAGCCTGAAGTACACCGACGGATGAGCTGCACTCGCGGATAAGCCACTTCCCGAGCTTGGAAACTCAAATTTTTTGAAAAAACGTCTTTGGAATGAAATCAAGTAAATGAAAAAAGAAGTCGTAATATTTACACGAACATTCGGTTTTTTTCATTGAAGACTCGCGTAAACTAACTAACTAACATTGAAAACAGAGAATACTTCAAACCCTCACCTAAAACTTTAGTTTTGTAATTGTATGGACATCATGTCTATCGACCTACACATATGTTTGATCATTCTCTGGTATTTATTGCAGATAAGTCACATCCTCGATTTGTTACGGAAATTTTGAGTAAAAAGGTACGGCTCATCTGCCAGAGTTAACAGCATACAATACATCTAGATAAAGGTTTAATAATGGACATATTGCAACAACGTTTTTGCCAAAGCCTTTCGCTGGAGGCTAGTTAGATTGAAAAAAAAAAACAGCATGTGTAAAATCAGCCAAATGTTGTTTTGTTTGACACCACGATGTTTTGATCCACATGATAGGCCCTGACCACACTAATGAGTTTTTAAAATTATCTGTTTTCGTCTCAGCGAAAACAAAGCAAAATATTTTTGCCCACACTTGAGTGTTTGGTTGATTTTCATCTGTCCACACTAATGCGTTCCTGTATGAAAACGCATTCCTTTTAATGCGTTTTCACCTGTCTTCCACTCTAAAACGACCGAAAACGCTGAAGGAAACGACACTATATGACGCTATCTTCGGCCCTGTTCTCAAAAGCCTCCGTTTTCACCTATCAACACTAGAAATGGAGCATTTCAAAACGATGCATTTTCAAAAGGCTCCACTTTTGAAACCGTTTTTGAAATCCTCCGTTTTCATCAACGTTTTCGTTCGTTTTAGTGTGAACGATAGGCGAAAACACATCAAAAAGTATGCATTTTCAAACGAAAACACATTAGTATGGTCGGGGCCTTAGTGACATGACTAATTTCAGAAAAACAAAACCGTGTGTGATAGTCAGGTTACGGCTTACCCAGTCTGCAGCCATACAGCTCAACCCTCAGGGCAATATGGTGTCCGTACCATGATTTGGGATTAATACGTACATATCGGGCTTTGATGGCTGGGCGTAATCTGTGCACTACAACAAAGTACCGCTCAGTGTTTCCTTGGAAGAGCTATAAGTACAATGCAGAAGAACAGTCAGCAAAGAAAGAAAGAAATATTTATTACGGACTTTATGTGCATGCGACAGCAATGGTCATCATGACACCTACAGCTGTTTTAGAAAAAATATTTATATTTTACTTCAGAAATTTGCAGTTCACTCGATTTATTCACTGTTTCCGCCTGTATAGACTTGGCCTCGCCGAAATATGCTAAGAATTTATTCAGTTCCAGATAGAAATACGAAAACAAAAATTAGCCATTATGATAGTGGCCACATTCTCCAAACAACTTGGAAATTGGTCACTTCAAGTTGTTCAGTTTGCAAAGGACTGTTTCAAAATGTACAAAAGCGCATTTGAAGATCCGTTGTTCCGTTCATTAGGCCTTTTATTTGGCGATGTTGTCACTGTCGTTGCCGTCATTTTTTTTGCGTTAAGTCTCTATTAACTTTCTATGCCATTGTTTGACAACAATTTCCAGAATGTTACGACTGGAGCTTCAATTACACTATAAAATATAAAATAAAATATTAATTTTCTGTTCCAGTCCAGAAGTGCGTGCTTTAAAGAAATGCAATTGCCTTACCTTGGTTCTTCTCGCCTGCTTGTAAGGGAAAAATCTGACTCCATTGTTGCCGTAGGAAACAGTATATGATGTAACCCACTGGTTCGCATCATACCGACCCTGGGTAGCAATTCGCTTCACAACGGAAATTACTCCTAAGTCAATCTGCAGCCACTGATGGGTGTTGCGGTATTTGGCAAGCCAGCCCCCTCGGGTAGAACCTCGGTTCTGCGCCTGCAGTCTGGCACTCCAAGGACCGTAATAGTGGTTGTGCATGGATGAGGCAGTGAACATGGATCTTGTGATGCGGCCATCTTGGATTCCAAGTGGAACGTCACATCGATCTTTGAGAATAAAAATAAGATTTAAATAAATAATTGAAATAAAATAAATCAGTTTATTCAAGTGTTGAAGTGAAAGTGGAAAAAGTTCAATAGTGGCCAACATCCAACGATTAAGTGTTGAAGTGTTTAGCGCTACTGTCAGTACTTGTTGGGACACTGAAAAAACAAACAAATATTGTAAATTGAACAGAAACTTGTTAAAAATCCCAACTGGTGTGAAGCTGACTACTTGCCTATTTACAAAATTTGGAGGAGTTGAATCTGGGACCACCAACACAAATCCATCTGGCGGCAGGGAGGAGGATTTAATTGAAATCTAGACCTCTTTTTCACAAATCACGCGCCCTTAACCACTACACAATGCTGCCCCCAATTTAAGAGACAAAGTTATTAACTACACTGTATCATGCATGCAGACATACTGGTGAACATGAAAGCAGACAAGCTCGTCTAGACCTTCCAATTACGATGCCAAAAATTAAGACAATTTTCTATTAAATATTTTTTTTTCGTTTAAACGACTACCTACCAACTGGGCATCCATAAAATTCTGCCCTCAAGCATGGATAACCACGCCAGCCACGCGGATTAAGACGCACATAGCGCGCTCTGATAGATGGATTAATTGCATTGGTCACAATGCTGTTTTGATCACGATTTGCTTGGAAGAGCTATTTGAAAATAAAGAGACAAATAACAAAATTAACCCTTTATAATATACCATACTACCAAAAATATGGATAAACGTACAACAACTGTAACCCACTTTGTTTTTCTCAGTGACGTTTCTTGAAGTGGATATGGGTGCTTCTTGGATTTGCGTGGGGCTTGCCATGTGACGCCAAGAAGCAACGCTTCAAGTAAATATGTGTGAAAAAACTTGAGGAAAAAATGAAAACTTTGGGGTTGTCATTGCTGATGAACAAACTATTGTAGAGATACGACTGAATACCTGATTTGCACTTCTGAAGCGATATATTGCCCAATGTACATTGTCCACACTTGATGACAAATAGTATGATGTGACCCAATGACCGGCATCATGTCTTCCCTGTGTGGCTATTTTGGTTATTTTCATTAGCCGACGGAAGTCCACTTTGAACCACTGATTGTGGTTCCTGTGCTTGGGACACCAGGCTCCTATGTAACGACCAGCCTTCACTCGTTTTAGTCTACCAAGCCAAGCAGCATGGTAACGGTTTACTTCTGAGGATGCAGTGATCTGGCTGTTACGGATTCGGCCATTTTGCAGTCCCAGGGCGCGGTTACACAGTGACACTGGAATGGGTAAAGTAATAGCAATGAAACTTACAGGTATTATAATTCTGAACTAACAATTTGGCAACAGGTGCTTTTAAAACGAAATCAAGAATTCAAATAACGGAAGATCAAAAACATAAAGCCCAAAAACTTAAAGACATTCTTAAAATTCATTCAGAAATAATACCTGAACAACCAAAAATTTCAGCCCTCATTGATATCCAGCTGTACCAAGATCTTGGATATATCCGCACATAAATGGCAGTGAACGGTCTCATGAACTGGTGATAAACTACTGAGTGACGGTCCGTGTTAGCATTGAAAAGCTACAGAGAAAGAGGTTGTAGAACTTCAGAAATCATGCAATCATTGACTCGAGGGTGTAGTACACAAACATCAAGCAAATGCGCAAAATGAGCCACTGTTACATCTTGACAATGCAATTTCAGAGATCTAACAAAGGGGGTTATTAAAAAAACTGGACATAAAAGATCTTCCAGAAAGTTGATATTAAATCTTTAACACTTTTGACAAACATTTTCAAGGATTTTCAAGTACATGTACGCTAACTACACCTACAAGGACATATAATTATGTAATTGACAAAGTCAAGGATGTCGAACATTAATGATCTTTAATTTACTGCCCATGGGATACATGGGATCCTTGCTTAGATTGACAATCTTTTTTAGATCCTCATCAAATCCTTCCATAAAAACATTAAAGTACTACTTTATTACCATGTAATTAATCGAGACTATCTAGATTTAGGATCCTTGAAAAAATCCTCAAAGTTGCTTACTAACTAGGACTTAACATCTGAGAAATAGAGTGTCATGTCTACCAAGTAAAAGACAACACTTATACCAGAATCCATACAGTATACACATGAATTGTACAGAATTTTATTTCAACTCTTACATTGACCAGCTCAACACCTACCTTCACACGACGATTTTCCTTGTAGGGCACAAAGTTCATTCCATCTATGCTGTACTTGACTGTGTAACTTCTCACCCACTGATTTGCATCCTGCCGTCCCTGAGTGGCTACGCCTTTAATGCGCATCAACTCTACAAAGTTCACTTGAAACCATTGTCCTACTCTTCTGAGCCGCACACTCCATGACCAGCGGTGGTTCAGTCGACCATGCCAGGGTGAAAGGTGATGGTTATAGTAAGTGGAGGCAGTGAGGTGACCATTTGGTACACGCTTGTCTTCCAAACCAAGCGGCATGGCACAACGATCTGAAGAAAAATTGCACTCATTAGAACTCTTACTAACTTCTATATTAACAATAGTAAACCTTATAACAAATGCCAATTTGAGGCAGAATCCACTGGTCATTGATGGAAGGTAACCATTATGGTGAAGTCCTAAACAGGGTCTTAAAATAGAGGGTGTTATCCTACATGGGGTAGGGTCTATAGTGTATTAGGGTCAGGATTTCAAACCCTTGTTGGCACCCCTATACCCAGGTATGGGTCAAGTACTCCACTGGGAATCATTCTTGCCAACTGATTTACAAGAACCAAAAAAAAAAAAAATTATGATTGCATAATTTAGGGCATCATGACTCAATATGTTAAGTCCTTTGCAGCTTATTTTTATTTTATCAACATGACATAGCTCCTTGACGTTTTCACTGTCACTGAAATTTCAATTATATTAACTGGCAGCTACATGTTGTTTTTAATAGTAAGGGCTTTACAGTGAAAAGATACCATAACAAGTACCATAATAATTTGCAAATTGTGAAAAATTAAATAAATCTGACAAGGAAAATGGTACCAAAATACAGTCTTCAAGCCATGAATTTTGTGGCAGGCATCCCATCAATCCCATAATAAAGATGCTTGTCCTTGAGTCCCCTTGAAAAGTGATCACACTCACCCTCTGCACATCCATAGAACTCCACTCTCATGGAGATATGCCTGTACCATCCCCATGGGTGAACACGGATGGTATATGCCTTAATCCGTGGGTAGAGACCATGTTGGACAATACTGTTCTGATCTCTGTTTCCTGTGAAATACTGGAGAAATAGTTCACAACAAGTTAGTTAGGGTTATAATATATATGATGTTAGAAAATAATGTAGACTACATGCAGATATACAAGTCTCATGCAACCTCACAAAGACGCAACATTCCATGAATACTGATGAAATGTCCTATTTTATTAATTGAATTCTTGGAAGAGGGAAGGTTTTCTATCTTGAAAGATTTGCATCAATGATATAGATTAAGGTGCTTAACTACACTATCCAAATTCAAAATTAATTTTGCACAGTTTGCAAATTACCAAATAATCATCTCAGGCTTGTATGGAAATCTTTGGCCTCACAATATAACCAGAGATGATATATAGAAGATATTATCCCTTCTCACAGCACAAAGATATGAATTTTATTTTCAAGTGGTTAAAACAATATTTTAAAAAGAGCGAGAATTTAAATCCATATCTTTCAACCACCATGTAATTCTCTTTATTATATAGACAAACTGGCTGTTTGCACAAACAACCATGAAAAGGGGGGTGATGTCATCATTATCTTTACTAGTAAGGATATGGAAAACACACCAATCAGATCCTGGATGTAGTTTCGTATAAATTTTACGAGTGGTGTATTCTCCAGTAAACCATTCATGTCTATACATGTATAATAATAAACTGTATTGCATGCTTCAGAATCATTTTGCACTTTATATATTCCTTCACATTTTGCAAGTTATTAAACCAGTAACATATAACCCTGTTCAGGCCGGGTTATATGCTTCTGATTAAACTTATTAGATTAACTTAATTGCGCATTGCGTCAGCGAGATCTACAATGCAACAGAACCACAGAATCGAAGCACAAATGCTTTTTCACAACCATGTTGATGCCAAAACGAATTTATGGTGTAACATTATTTTGGTTTTTTTTTTTTTTGGAAGCTTGTTTCTTTCGCCATTAGGCCATCAGTAGTTCGTCTTGTGTGATCGTCCGGGTGAGCTAGGGACTGACGTTTCAACAACCTGATCAGCAGAAGTCATCTTCAAAATCACCGAGGCACGGACAACAACCTCTGCACAATTGTTTACAAAAGAAAGTTCCTTGTAAATGAAGTGCATGTCCTTCCGAAGCTTCATTCTAATGGCGGAATAAGTCGGCTCCTGTAGATGTAGATACTTTGGTTGAATTTAAAAATTGAAAAACACTCCCATCTTCCATCCTATCCGAGAGAAACTCAGCTGTACAAGCTGACGTCAATCGATTGGTAAAAGTATCGAGTGAAATTAAACTCTGCCCATCACAAGTTCCGATATCGGCATAATAAAAAACTGCTTCCCTAGCCTTCCACTGGGTTTGGTTCTTTGACCTTGGATCACTCATTACCGTTGCAATAAAGAGCAGAAAAAGCCGTCCCAAGTTACAGGAGTTCTCCAGAGGTCAAGCCCTCTGGATCATCCTTGAATCGCAAATAGGACTTTGAACGCTTTGCAAGTTCAACCAGCGCTTTTAAAAGCTCTCACAGGTCTCTGATAGTCTTGGCGACAACAACATACGCAATTTAAGGTCCAGCAGACAACTTCATCCCAATTTTAGTCGATAATTCTTCAAACTAGCGAACAGAAGAGCAACATGACAGTACGATCGCTTCCAAATAAGGTAGTGATGGAAGTGATAGTTTGCTTCTCATGGGCACAATTACCCGCCAAAAATAATGTGGAGGCTTGAAAAGGGAACTTTACTGTTACGAAAAAAAAAAACAAACAAACAAAAAAAACACGGGACATGAGAATATTCATGCCAGATATATATTTATACCAGAAACTTCCTTCTTCCGGTGTTTTCAGACTGCGATGAGAATTATGAAGACATTCATCGGAAAACTACCCAAAGCAAAACTGGAGCAAAGCTTGGTAATTCTCCTGCAGTCGAACTAAAAAAAACCAAACATGTCGAGTTCTGATGGCCTAGAGCAGTGTGGTTTGGATTCGTTAAAACGGTCGTATTGGATGTCAGTGGCATGGTATAAATGTTTAGTCTATGAAATCGTCGGCGCTAACGCTCTAAAAGAAAATAGGTACCCAAAGGGTACATGAGTGGGGTACCTCATTTGCATTAACAGACACAAGCCGATGACAATGGTGTGGAATACCACAGGCATCCCACAAAAAAACTATAAGTGTACCAAGACATTTGTCATGGCAATTTTATTCGGAAATGAAATCTAATTTCGCTGGGCGACTTTTCTTTTTCAGTCCCAATATCAACATCGATTAAGTAGATTACAGTCTCCACGTCATCCCATTGACAGGAAAGCTTCATTTCACAGTATGACGCAAGGTTTTTAATTTCTTTTGATTCTTTTATACCAGCTGGTCTACGAAAGATAAAAATTACTGAGACCGTCAATATCGTAGAGCATATTGCGTCGGCAGACACCTCAAAAGCACCAATATCAAATATTTTTCTAGCAATTTCTTTTGTATTTATTCAAGTGCGAAACTCGAGATCAAACATGTACCAAGACCTTGTCATGGTTTATGAGGCACTAAATTAAGGGGGTCGGCAGACACTTCAAAAGCACCGATACCAAATACTTTTCTAGCAATTTCCTATGTATTTATTCAAGTGCAAAACTCGAGATGATATATGTATCTTGTGCTAATGAGGCCCCGACGTTGTCAAGGTCGGCAGTCGACACCTCAGAAATAGGTACACCAATATCAAATAATTTTCTAACAATCTCTACTGCATTGATTCAGCAGCAAAACTCCAGATCTTCAGCTATCAAAGGCTTGATTTCACCTACGGCTACGGCTACAGCTAAATCACCAAGAAGGTTCTGTGGCCCGTCGAGAAACCCTTTTAGTTACGCTATGTATCCACTAAAACTACAAAATTCACAGACCTTTATTAGGTCTGTAGAAGTCGCCAAACAACTCAAAACATGATAAAAAGACTTGTAATACCCAGATATAATTATTTTCACAATATAAACAAGCTAGCTAGCTATGAATTAAATCTTTATGAAAAGAGAAGCATAACGGCTAATAGAGAATCCTGCTATGGATGCCATGCATGAAAAAAAAATCCAAAAGCCAAGAAAGCTTTCTATTGGGGCAAACTTGTGAAAAACGACAGGAATAACATTGTTTTCGGTTCTCAAAAATTCAGTTGTCTTATTCCTTTCTTCTAAATTCTACAACTCGTGAACAGTGATAAAGATGTTGCGTCCTCCCTCAAGGGATTTCGTGTTTAGTAAGCCAAACACTTACGCCTCACGACTTTCATGATAAAACATGTTTCTTCTTGGTTTTCAATGTCACCCACAGTTTACATCAGGAATATGTTTTATTCCCTTTAGAGTTATTTGTTCGCATTTTGTCACCTTATTGTTACGTTTTCTGCAATCCACGACGGTAACATCCAACAAATGGCAGACAAATTGTTGGATTGACAACGGAAGACGAGCGCAACGCAAAATGCGCAATGAAGTTGATAGATGGTTTCATAAAGGTGCAAGCCCGAGAGGGTCTCAAAAGGGACGCGAAATATACGTTTGAGGAATAATGCAAATGTAAAACAACACTACGATAACAACGGCCATTTGAATAGCTTGTCTTCGTTTTTTTAGTAAATGTCGTTGCAGACTTGGTGCGGATTCAGTAAGGGCTTCATTCTGTCTTTTCAAGGTAACTGCTATCTAAGAATATAAAAAGGTTATCAAAAATAACGGAACGATAGATACAAAGGTCCCATGATGCCCAGTATGTGCAGCGATAGCCTCCTGGTTAGGAAATACTGGTCCTCTGTACATCACTACACAAAACCTGTTGCTACCACTTTCTACAAGTTTCGATGTTAATACCCATGGAATGTTTTCCACTCCTGCTAAAATCCAAGTCGAAATGGGAGCTAGAGTGTGAATCTTGGTTGAAATAAGTCCAAGTTTCATTAGAAAAACCACGGCAGCAAATCTATCTATTGATATCCACGCCAAGCTTTGAGTAGAAACAAGGAGGGTAACTTCACGCAAAAAATTAGAAGACGTGCAAAAAATCGAGCCTAAGATTCCACTGACGTACCATTGCCATGAGTTGTTCATTAGAGGAGTGATTCTAACAGGGATAACACTCAGTAGAAACAGTAGGTCTGACACAGCCATTTCACAATGAAATAGTTCACTGTTTTGCGCAGTCTCGCTTTCTGTAGACCATGATGATTACAAAGATGTTCCCTAACAAACTGCCGAGTAAAATAACAAAATATGTGCAAAGTTTAGATATTCTCTCAGGGCCGAATCAACAAACACACATGTCCAGTTCCGCTGGCTCAGTGTAGTTTCGTTGCGAATAAAAGAAATCGTTGAATTCGATGTTAGTAACATTGTCTGCAGCTTTACTTTTCAAACTCAGTCTCCTGTCGAGCTAACCCTTTGGATGCAAAACTCTTAATAAATTAAGGCATCTGTTAACACAATTTATTTAGAAATGAAATGCAATTTCGCTGGTTTTAAAAGCTTTCCTTCTTTCATCCTTATATTGAAACTTAGATTGGTATCTTCGCGCGCCCTAATTGGCTTATTAGGTTTTTCTCAGGGTGTAATATAAGGTTTTAGCTTCATCTATTTGCTGGATATTAATATTGCTTCTTTGTTCAAGGCGGCTGATTTACCAAAGATACAAAATGTAATAATTACTAAACGGTAAATGCGCTTCCTCATCGCTGTAAAAAAAAAGCGGAACGATAAATTTCCGCGCCGAAGAATAAAATGAAGCAGCTTAATTTAAAAGATAGTGTTTAAGTAATCACAGAGACAGTCATGATAATCCCAAAGAAAGCAATGTAAATGGTATACTCTTGTTTTAAAAGGATCTCAGTTCTTAGCGTTCTATTGCTTTATTCAGAGGCCCAAATAAATTTTGTCACTACGAGCAAGTTAACTAACTAATTCAATACCATCTGTTATTGAGAAGCTTAATGTTGTTTATAGAATCCAGTTATTTTAGTGCATAGTCTTAAGTTGTTTATCTCTGTGTAACTACAGTGAGAATCTTGTGATTCAATGGCCCAACAGTCCGTACAATGAGTTTTGTAACTTTAAGTTGTTTCAGTTTAAGAGCTAAGAGCTCTCAACAGTATGCCACTTAAGATTTGAGCACGAGAACGACTTTTACAGGCTTCACATTATCACGTCTCATGCCCAACTCATCCCATGAGCTACCCTACAATATATCTTCCTAAAAACCAACAGCTCTGAAACGGCTTTGAAAACGTCAATGGTTTAAATTCGAAACTGAATCGCAGTCATAATAATAATGATAATAATATATGACTTTATTACCGTGTCAATTACATCTAGCAGTGGAGAATCCCCACTGCCAATAGGGGACACCTAACTAGAACTATCTAAAAATAATATGCAGAAAAGTCCTATAAGAGAAATTAAAATTATGAGTTACAAAGATGGCAGCCACTATATCCATCTAGGATGTTGTCTGGATCTATCCTCCGTACGCGGGTCTAAACTACGCAATCTTATACTCGTAGTCCGATCTGAAGGTCCCTAACAGCTGCATTTGGTGGCCATGTTTGGGTTCGTCTGCTGGCTTTGCTGGTCTGCTGCTTGGCCTTGTTTCGGCTTCCTGTTCTCTGAGTCTAAAGTCTATTGGTTAATTCAAGTTTGCCTCTAAAAGTCGCATGAAAGTGTTTTGGTTAGTGTCCTAATGGGATCTCTAATCCTCCAAGGTCAGTTGTCCCTTGTGCACACACATGCCTAAGGATAGGGTTTTTTAAAAAAAGTGTTCATTTGCAAGTCGGGTCAGTTGAAGGTGGAGCGAAGTAAGTTGAATATAGACAAGAAGAAGCAGTGCTAGCGCTTCCGGAGATTCTCGTTGCCTTCCGAAAGTGAAGCGTCAGGAAGCTATTCACAACGTTCAAAAAATGTTAAAAGGCAAGTATAGCGGTCAAATGCGAATCCGACTATTGATGAGAAAAGAAGAGAAAAGCCTAGGAAGGATTATATTGCACCAAAACTACCAGTCGGTTCTCAGAACGGTTCAGTTGTCTCGTTTCTTTCTTCTAAATTCCACACTCGTGAACAGTTGTAAAGATAATGCGCCCTCACTCGAGGGATTTTCGAGCTTGCCGTTTCAAGGGCTGAATTGAAACACCTCTAGACTTTCACTACAAAGCAGTCATCTGATATGTTTCTTCTTGCCGAGGTTGTTTGTCATCAGGATTACATGTATGTTTTATTCATTTTAGAGTTATTTGCTCGCATTTTGTTCCCTACTGTTTCGCTGTCTGCAACAGGAACGCAACATGTTCCTCAATCCACGACGAAAACTTCGAACAAATAACAGACAAATTATTGGATTGACAACAGAAGACGATGACAACGCAAAACTTGCAATGAAGTAAATAGATGGTTTTAGCAAAACACAAGAAGGTCTCAAGTTGTATATGATATATTTCAATGTTTGTGGAATAACACAAATGTAAAACATCACTACGATAACAACCGCCATTTGAATAGCTTGCCTTCGTTTCTTTAGAGAAAGTCGTTGAAGACTTGGTGCAGAGTAAGTGAGGGCTTTATTCTGTCTTTTCAAGGCAACTGTTATCACGGAGTATAAAACAGTCATGAAAACTAACGGAGCGAAGGATACAAGGGTCGTATAAAGCCAAGTATACGCAGCGAAAGCCTCTTGGTTAGGAAGAACTGGTTCGGTAAATATTATCTCACAAGCTGTGTTATTACCACGTTCTACAAGTTTCCAAGTTAACAGCCATGGAAAATTAAACACTCCTGCAAAAATCCAAGTCGAAATGATAGCTATTGTGCGAATCTTGGTTGAAATAAGACCAAGTTTCATTGGAAAAACCACGGCGACAAATCTATCAATTGCTATCCACACCAAGCTTTGAGCTGAAACAAGAAGAGACACTGAGCTTGCAAAATAAAACAACTTGCAAAAAATCGAGCCTAAGATTCCACTGACGTGCCATTGCCTTGAGTCGGTCGCCAATTGAGTTATCTGAACAGGGAGAAAAAACATCGGGAACAGCAGATCAGACACAGCCATATTCACGATGAAATAGTTCACTGTCTTGCGCAAATCTCGGTTTTTGTAGACGATGATGATTATAAACATGTTCCCGAATAAACTGCCAAGTAAAATAAAACAGTACGCGCAAAGTTGAGAAATTCTCTCAGCAGTCGAATCAACAAAGATACATGTCGAGCTCTGTTGGCCCGGAGCAGTTTCGTTTTGAAGAAAAGAACTCGTCGAATTCAACGTTAGTAACATGATGTGAGGCCTTACTTTTCAATCTCAACCGTACTGTCGATGCTAACCTTTTGGAAGCACGACCTTCAACAGATTAAGGCATCTGTTAACACAGTTTATTTAGAAATGAAATGCAGTTCTGCTGGTTTGAAAGCCTTTCCGTCTGTCATTCTTGTATTGAAACTAACATTGGATTCTCTGTGCTCCCTAATTGGCTGAAAAGCTAAAAGGAAGCAAGGCTTTGACTCCATCTATTTGCTAAATTAAGATTCCTTTTTTGCTCAAGGCAGCTGGTTTACAAAAAATTTATCTTTTATCATTTATCATTTATCTCAACGGATAAAATAAAACATGTAGGACCGGGTCGATCATGATGCTAACCCTTAAGATCCTTTTTTGTAGAGACTATTATTTTCATTCTACAAGCAAGTTTCTTTCACCTTCTTAAGTGAAGAAGCATTTTCAGATCGCATGCAAAAATAGTCGTTTTTTGTGTGAAAACAACTGCCGCTTTGCACGTAAACTGCCACTTTGTACATCAATCAACTGAAGTTGACAATAGGTTCTGTCGAAAAATGTCTTCCAAACTTAAAAGTTTTGTCGTTTTCTTTAAATTCTTGACTTGTCAGCTAGTATCAAGACCCAAATAGATAAACGTAATAAAATGGCCAGTCGTCCAAGCAAGACACTGATAAGCCTAGACAAAGCACATATTGACTCAGAAACTACAATCAACGAAGAAATATAATACAAAATGTAGCGGCTACAGTTCACAAATTAAAATTTTCCCACCCGATAAGAACGATGGCATTAAATCAGTATTGGTTTTACACTAAACAACCTTCGGTTTGTTTTCCACCACTGGCACTACGACGGATGGAATAGTCAAGTCAAGTCAAAATTTAGCATTGCTATTGTTTTAAGAATCCATTCCAATGAAGACTATCATTAGTTTTCTCTGTCTTCTGTTTATAAAAAAAAAAAAACTGTTCACCTCTTACAGAGGAAGCCATTTGTAACTGCAAGTTATTTTTTATGGGAAAGCAAAAGTCCAGAACACCTGGATTTGATTTTCCCGTGTTACTGATCAGATACAGAATCTTGTTTGTAGCTTCGTACCAGAGGCAAAGAGGAACGATATGTTTCGTGTCGGTCAATAAAATTAGGTAGTGCGGTAATTTTAAAGCTAAGTATTTAAATGATCACTGAGAAACTCATAATAATCACAAAAGAAAGCGATATAGAAGGGTCCTATTTTTTTGGTTTTCAGCGGTTCAGCTGAATTTCACAGGCGGACTGAGATTGGATACTTCGTTCGCATTTCAGTTTTTTCATGGTAATTAAGTCATCAGTAATTATTATCCTTTGTAAACTAGCTGCCTTAAGCAAAGAAGGAAACGCAAATTAGCAAACAGATGAAGACAAAGACTTGTATGATGCCCTGCATGAGAGAAAGCTTTTTTAGCCAATCAGGGTGCGCGGAGAATCCAATAAGGGGATCAAAGAAGGAAAGCTTTTAAAAACCAGCAAAATTGCATTTCATTTCTAAATAAAAAGAGTCTTAATTCATTGAAGGTTGTGCTTTTGAAGGGTCGGCATCGACATTACCGTTGAGCTTACAAAGTATAGCTACAGATCATGTTACTGACATCGAATTCGACGGTTTCTTTTAGTCGCAACGAAACTTCACTGGGCCAAAACAACTGCTCCTTCTTGATTGTCGATTCGACTGCCGAGAGAATTTCCAAACTTTTCGCTTATTGTTTTATTTTACTGGGAAGCTTTTTGGGGAACATCTCCATAATCATCATCGTCTACAAACACCGAGATTTGCGAAAGACAGTGAACTATTTCATTGTGAACATGGCTGTGTCAGACCTGCTGCTCCCACTGAGTGCTATCCCTGTTGAAATCACTCAACTGATGACTGAATCTCGGCATTGGAACGTGAGTGGAATCTTAGGCTCGATTTTTTGTGCGTCTTATTATTTTATCCGTGATTTTTCCCTCCATGTTTCCACTCAAAGCTTGGTATGGATAGCAATTGATAGATTTATCGTCGTGGTTTTTCCAGTAAAAGTTGGACTTATTTCAACCAAGATTCGCACAATAGCTATTACTTCGACCTGGATTTTTGCAGGAGTGTTGAACATCCCATGGCTATTAACATCCAAACTTGTAGAACGTGGTAATAACTGCACGTTTTGCCTGGTGATATACAAAGCCGGACCAGTTTTTGCTGACCAGGAGGCTATCGCAGCGTATATTTGGCTTCGTCCGACCTTTGTATCTATCGTTCCGTTATTTGTGATAACCGTTTTATATTCTGTGATAGCAGTTTCCTTGAAAAAACAGAGTAAAGCCCTCACGGACACCGCACCAAGTCTGCAACGACATTCACTAAAGAAACGAAGACAAGCTATTCGAATGGCGGTTGCTATCGTAGTTTCGTTTTATATTTGTGTTATTCCTCAAACGCTAGTATATTTCGTATCCCACTTGAGACCTTCTTGTGCTTTTTTAACACCATCTATTTACTTGATCGCGAGGTTTGCGTTGTCCTCGTCTACTGTTGTCAATCCAACAATTTGCTTGTCATTTGTTGGAAGTTACCGTCGTGGATTGAGAAACATTTTGTGTTCCTTCGTCACGAAGCGGAACAATAAGGTGATGAAATGCGAGCAAATAACTCTTAAGAGAATAAGGCATATTCCTGATGTAAACTGTGGATGACACAGAAAACCAAGAGGAAACATTGGATGCCTTCTTTGTGGTGAAACTCGTGAGGTGTCAGCATTTGGCTTAACAAGCACGAAATCCTTTGAGAAAGGAAGAAACGTCTTTATCACTGTTCACGACTCGAGGAAGTTAGAAGAAAGAAATGAGACAACTGAACTTTTGAGAACCTAGTACAATGCTATTTCGGGTAATTTTTTTAAAATTTGAAACTAGAAGTTTTGGTTCAATAGAATTCCTCATCGGATTTACTCAAATTAGCATCTCTAGCCGGATTCACATGTAACCGTTTTCATAGATGGTATTGAAATAGCTAGTTAGCTTGTTCGTAATGAGATATATGTGAAATATTGAGAAAATATGTTTGGGTCTTGTAATTTTTTCTCGTATTTCTTGCGAGCTCAGCGATTTCTATACTGACCTACTAGAGAACCAGTAGTGGATCCAGACCTTGAGCTAAGGGGGGGGGGGGGGGGGGGGAAAGCCCCTTTTTGTTTTGCTTGCCCTGCCGGCTTTTCTTCCTTCTGTGATTTCTTCTTTTCTTTCCCAAAATAGGGGGGGGGGGGGCGCGCCCCCGGACCCCTTCCCCAAATCCACCAATGAGGACTTTGGCTATTTTGATTTTGTCACTTTACTTTTCTTTAGAATCCCGTGCATTTTGAAGTTACTTTTTGCGTGGGAGATGCACTAAAATTGTCGGTCATACATAAGTAAACGGGTTTCACAGCTATTATTAAAGCCATTGGTGTAATTCCAATATTGTACAAACTCAGGTAGCTGAGATCCAGCATTTGATAGCTTATGATCTCGAATTTCGCAGCTGAATCAATATAGAGGAAATTGCTAGAAAAGTATTTGATATTGCTATTTTAAGGTGTCTGCCGACCGACTTAAGTGCCATCCTAAACCATGACAAGGTCTTGGTTTTATCACGAAACCATTAGCACTTTAGCAGCACTGTTTGCAATGCGTTCAATTCGTGTCAAGCTTGCGCTTAGTATGCGCTTTAGCCGTGCTTCTCAGAGTTTTAAAACCGAACGTTTAACAAAAAAGGGCCGTTTTTAACCATCAATCAGTTTTTTGGCTGCCGTGACGCTAACTGGAGCTCAGTTTAGCTGAAAAAGCTATTTTTTGACCAAAAAGATAGATTTCTCGTAGATAAGCTACGAAATGTCCAGTATCTTAATATGGTGCATGCGCATAAGCCAACTTTTTTTTCTGCGACTGCCCGTTCCAAGTTTTTTTTCTTTACCCCTTTCCTTTCCTTTTTCCCAGCCCTTGTACTCTCGCTACCTTTTGCATTTCATATTCTTTTTGGCTGTCATAAAAAGTTGTGTGTCAATCATGGGCAAAGCCTGGAAATGGAACCTTGATCAATTATAGGTATAATGGGCCATTTTACCACCATTTTTGCACCAAAACTGATAACGTTGTTTTTCTATTTGCTAAGCCAGAGTGTCGTTGATAACCAACACCGACTTTTGCGCGGATAGATCTATCCTTGCTCTACCATCTGCTTACCAAGAATATCTTAGTGGTGACATTTAAATTGATGACGTCACAAGTGGTACAAAGAGCACGACCATTAAGCACGCGTACATGCGTAATCAGGATGAAAGGGGTTATCACATTAATTATTTATCCATTGGGACGGAGAGATTTTGCTCACGAGAACTCACTCGCATTTTTTAGCCTCTGCGAAGACATCCACGCACGCACGTAGTAGTATTATCCGCAGTCGTATGTTTAAAAATAACATTGAGAGGGATAAGGCGAATTACCTTCATCATCTCTTGACTATTCATACTGTGGCACAAAGCCACATGCAGAGAGAAACCACGTTTCACAGATCATTCTTTTTTGTAGTCCTTTTACAAACAAGTGATTTCGTTGGCTCATAAAACAGATGCCATTTCAGAATGAAAAAAAGATGTTTAATCCTTGCTCAGCATATAGTTTTTGATGATTTTGAATCTGCTCTCCTACTGTGATGTCATAAGGGGATCAATCAATCAACACTTTATTTATACATGTTGCTTCTAAGAACTAAGTAAGAAAAGAAAAGGTAAAGTCTGCATGCGAGCCAAGTGGTCCACCAGGCCTGAGCTTATCCCGGTTTCTGTAGCATGAAGCGACTAGGAGTATTTCTACTTCCCCCTGGATGGGATGCTAGTCCATCTCAGGGTCACCCGCAACATTAAGTTCACAGTACCCATTTATACACCTGGGTGGAGAGAGGCACGGTGAGAGTAAAGTGTTTTGCCCAAGAACACAACACGATGTCCTCGACCAGGGCTCGAACCCGGAACGTTCGATCCGGAGACGAGCGCACTAACCATGAGGCCACCGCGGGTCCCAAAGAAAGAACTAAAAGCTAAGTAAGCTCGATCAAAATGCAAACGTGCATGTCACCAATACAAAGTACTATTGAAAAGCGGAAATTAACTTTCGGTGATCAGGTGAATAATGTAAAAGTGACAATCGTTGTTAAAAGTTCTTTCTTGAGCTATAATTGAACTTATTACAACATGCAAACTTAGATTAACAAAAAAACTAACGTAAATTTACATCGCCAACATTATACTATTACAAATTAAAAAAAGGTCTCCAATAGTAGATATGAGCTTCACAATCACTACCGAATAAATTGCTGCATATTTTATCTCAATGGATCTATTAGTTGCTTTCATCTGTACAGCTAGAACTATTGACATATTTTCTTGTTCATCTATTTTACATTGAAAAGTGTAAGTAAGGAGTTAAAAATACTTAAACTCATAGCGCGAAAGAGATCTCTCTTAAAACGGGTGTACCTGACGTTTCGATAATCTTTTGAAGACAATTTCAGTTCATTTGCTCTTCCTCCAGGAATCACACTTTAAATTTTCAGTTTAGACGTAACAGACAGCAGCCCATGATAATAACCTACTGAACAGTATTCAATGTTTCTTGGAAGTTGTTTGTGTCCTTAGAGGTTCGTTGACATTTTTCACCAGAGAGATTCCTCATTCCTTTCAGAGTTATCCGCTCGCGCGTCGCCCTCTTTTTATCCTGCATTCCGCAAAAATGACACACAATGTTTTTCAACCCACGACGATAACTTTCCACTAATAACAAATTATTGGATTGACAACAGAAGAAAAGTATAACATAAAAATTGCTATAAAGTAAAATGATCTTTGAAAGGCACAAGAAGCTCTCCAGGAATTTACGAAGCTAAACAAAGTGTATGGAATAACACGAATGTAAAACAACACTAAGACAACAGCCGCCATTCGAGTAGCTTGTCTTCGCTTCTTTAAATAACGTTGTCCGGGTACATTTGGTGCGTTGTCCGCGAGGGTGTTTTTTCCTCTTTTCAAGGTAATTGTTATGGCAGAGTATAAAACGGTTATTAAGGACAACGGGGCCAAAAAGCAGATAGTCACATGAAGCCAGTCATATCCTTGAAAATCTCCCTTGTTGGAAAAAACTGGTTGTTTAACTAAACTACAAAACGTGTTATTCCCATGTTCAGCCAGTCCCGAAGATACGAGCGATGGAAAATAGAAGGCGCAGGCTAAAATCCACGTAGAAACTATAGCTATTGTGCGAATCTTGCTTGAAATAAGACCAAGTTTTATTGGAAAAACCACGGCGTCAAATTTGTCAACTGCTATTCACACCTAGCTTTGAACAGAAACAAAAAGAGACACTGAGGTTGTGAAGATATACACCTTGGAAAACGTCGATCCTAAGATTCCACGCGAGAATTGCGAGAATTTCCGTCATTAAAGTGATTTAGAAAATAGAAATGAATTTCTCATTTAGCATAAAACAGTACTCAAAATTAGAAGTACGCGAAGTCTATTGTTGTTTTCATTCGCAAAGCATCCATGGTCTAGTATTCTTATTCTCTGCTTTGCTTTCAGAAGCGCGCGTGCTGTTACGCTAGAGCGAAGGTCAAGCGAATGCATCCTTTCCTTCGTAATAACTAATATAATTAAAATTGAATCTTAATTTTTCCGGTTTGAACTCATCAGTTAAAGATTTAATTAAAGATCAATTGAAAATCAGTTTTCGCTCTTCCATTCATTTCTGGTAAAGAAAGATTGAATTCGCGAAAGGCTTCATTTGGTTCACAAAACAGAGGTATTACCACTTAGATTGTCTTCTTTTCTGCCTTCTATTACAAACAAACCATTTCCTTGACCTCATAGAGAGGAAGTAATTTGGCATTCCGAGCAGTGAAACGCAATTAAAACTCAACAGAAAAAGGTTTCCCTGCTGTCATTGAGCAATAGTTGCGACATGGCCGATGGAAGTTCAATTGTCAATTGTCAAACAACCTTAGAGCCTTTTGTAATCTGGTACAGTTGATAAGAATCGCTTTGAAATTAGAAAGCTGTCAATGATGGTTTAGTATAGCGGGTCGCAAATTCCCGCTGTTACGCGGCAAGCGGCTAGTGTTCTCTTTGGCCCACGCTTTAACCTAGATCAGGGATTGATTCTTTTTAGAGCTGATTTCTAGTGGAATTTCTTTCTGTTTTGATAGTCGCCATAGACTTGTCGAGCTTGCTGTGTTATTTAAACTTGATTAGAAATAGCTTTATTCATTTGCTTCCGTAAGCGTGTGTAATAAAACTATTGAAGACGTCTTTACAAATATCAAGGAATTAATAAACAGAGAATCAAAGACAAATCTTTATTTCAATGGCTATTGCACAATGCAAAGGAAATCATTTGAAATGGTCAATACATAAAGCTCTCTCAAGCTTAAGAACGTGAATACAAACCCAACTTTACCTTTTTAATAACTAGTTAAAAAAATTTCTACATTACATGCAAGACTAACGAATATACAACTACTTGGAGGCTTGATACTACACCAAAACTGGCAATTTAACAAAGAGAGAAATTTCAATGCCATGAATGTTTAACTGATTTCAGTGAATTCAGTGGTAATTATAAAGTCCTAGCTTTGTGACTACTGTTAAAATAACCTATACTAAAACGTGATTATGTTGTTAAAAATGAAACACTTGGTGTTTGTTCCTCGGTATAAATAAAGTTTCCTCGACATTTTTTATCGAAGTTTACTTTAGTGCTCTAGCATTTACATGTACATTTTTCGCAACAGAGATAAACCATATCTCTACAAAACAGTGTTCAATGTCAGAGTTTGGTTATAGTTATTTTTTTTTGTGTGTGTGGTCCTGGAAGGCTGTCGATAGCTTTCTCCACGTAGAGTTTTTATCTTCATTGGATTTGATTCTCCGCAGTTTGGCGTCACATGGCGTACAGTTTTCTGCTTGCACAAGGACATAAAATGTTCCTCAGGCCACGACGATAACTTTCAACAAATGACAGACAAATTATTGGATTGACGGTGGAAGATAAGTAAAACGAGAAACTCGACACAAAAAATAGTTTTCTCTGAATGGCACAAGAAGATCTCCGGTATGGGATGAAATATACCAAAGTGTTTGGAATAACACAAAAGTAACACAAAACCAAGATAGCAACTGCCATTTTAATAGCTTGTCTTCGTTTCTTCGAGGCATGAGATTGTGCGTTTGAAGGGGTGTCCGCGAGTACCTTTCTCTGCAGTTTTAAGGTAATTGTTATCGCAGTGTACATAACGGTTATTACAACTAACGGAGCAATGATAAGTAAAGAAAACTGAAGCCAAACATATGTCACGTTAGCTTTCTTGTTAAAGAAAAATGATTCCATATTTGTCTCTGCACAAGCTGTGTCATTGCCACGCGCAACAAGTTTCGAAGATATTAGCAGTGGAAAATTGACAAAGCCTGCACAAATCCAGGTAGAAACGATGGCTATCGTTCGAATCTTGCTTGAAATAAGTCCAAGTTTCATTGGAAAAACTACGGCGACAAATCTATCAATTGCTATCCACACCAAGCTTTGCGTTGACACAAGAAAAGACACATAGCCTGCGAAAAAGAACAACTTGCACAAAATCGCTCCTAGGATTCCACTGACATACCAATGCCTTGAGTCGGTCACCAACTCAGTTATTTTAACTGGGAGTATAATCAGAGAAAAAACTAAATCAGACAAGGCCATGTTCACGATGAAGTAGTTAATTGTTTTTCGTAAATCTCGATTCTTGTAGACGATGATGATTATGAAGATGTTTCCAAATAAACTGCCCGGTAGAATAAAACAGTACGCGAAGAGTTTGGAAAATCTCTCTGCAGTGGAATCAACAAAGGGACACGTGGAGTTCACTTGGTCCTGTGCAGATTTGCTGGAATTTAGTGGATCTGTCGTATTGTTCCACCAGGACATGATGTAGTGCTGTACATCAATCACACTACTGATGCTAGTGCTTAAAAAACACACCCTTATATGAGCATATGCTTCCTTGCAACTGATTAAAACGGAAAAACAATTTCCATTCTCGTTGTTTTAAGCTGTCAGTCAAGGATATATATATTAAAATCCAGCATTATTAACTTTCCTTCTTTCATTCATAGAAAATAAAACAATCAGCTTTGATTAAACATCAGCAGGCTTACAGAATGTAATAAGGACTTCATCAGTGTAAAACAACGACTTAGTTTGCATAAAATGACAACATCGTAATTGAAAGTTCATATCATGTTGTAAATATATCCCTTCAACAGAATTCACCGGCATGTTTTCTCCATCTTCGACGAGCTTAACGGCCGGATGGACTAACAAGAGTCAGGTCCAAATGAATTATTATAATTTTTGTACGAACCTGTACAAATAAAAAACCGTATTCAGTATATTGTGATTGTTTGTCTGTTCTTTACTAACGGGAGGTTTACTTCACAGCAAGCATAATGAGGAACAGTGGAGCCACTGTTGTACTTCCGAAAGTGAACCTTGAATCTTGAATTTGCTTGGAAAAGTTTTTATTTTTTATTTTAGTGTTAGGTGCTTTAATTTTTAATTCTTTACCTTTAAAAACTAGGCAGATTAGCCGTAGGGTATTGTTCAGGGAGTCTCTAGATTAGTTTTTCCCGGTATAGTGTAGTTCGCATTAGTTATCAGTATTAGCATATGGTTACAGAGTTATTTTTACCTTTTTATCTTTATATTTTACATTTTTCTTTAAGCAGGACCCCTTTGATAACATTACTCGTGTACTGAAGGGTTATCTTGTATAAATATTCGTTATAATTGTTATTATTATTATTATAAAACTTAGTTTTGTGTTGGCATACGTGGATGACCTTCAGAAATGAGCTATCGAAAGGCGAATTTAACTTGTGTAAGGCGCGTTTAAGAATGTAAACAACCTTAAATATTAATTTAATAACGTCTTTCAAATTCTCCGCCTTACGTTAATATTACATGACAAATTTACTAGACGGGAAGACATGAGGGATTATGGTTCGTGAATAGCGAAGGACTCCACTATTCATCCAGGAGAGTTTTCATCTTCTTCAGAATTATTTGCTCGCTTTTCGTCATCATATTGTTCCTCCTTTTAACATAGGGGCATACAATGTTTCTCAATCCACGACGGTAGCTTTCGACAAAGGACAGACAAATTATTGGATTGACAATGGACGATAAGTGAAACCAGAAACTCGCCACAAAATGTACTACTCTCTGGAGGGCACAAGAAGGTTTCCAGTATGGAATGAAATATAGCAAAACGTGTGGAGTTACACAGAGGTAAAACAACACTACTATAAGAACCGCCATTTTAACAGCTTGTCTTCGTTTCGTCATAGCATATCGTTGATTATCTGTTGCGTTGTCCGTGAGGGTTTTGATATTTTGCCTTTTTAAGGTAACTACTATCCCAGTGTACAAAACGGTTATTGAAAATAAGGGACCGATAATCAAGAAAGTCAATTGAAACCAAACATATGTCGAGTTAGCCTTTTGGTTCACAAAATATGATTCTGAATTTACCTCAGCGCAAACTGTGTCATTGCCACGTACAACAAGTTTCGAAGATATTAGTACTGGAAAACTGAAAAAGCCTGCACAAATCCAGGTAGAAACGATGGCTATCGTTCGAATCTTGCTTGAAATAAGTCCAAGTTTCATTGGAAAAACTACGGCGACAAATCTGTCAATTGCTGTCCACACCAAGCTTTGCGTGGACACATGAAGAGAAACCAGGCCAGCGAAAAAGAACAACTTGCAACAAATTGATCCAAAGATTCCACTGACACGCCAATGAAATGAGTCGGTCACCAACTCAGTTATTTTAACAGGAAAGACGATTAGCGGGTAAACTAAATCAGACAAGGCCATGTTCACGATAAAATAGTTGATTGTTTTTCGCAAATCTCGATTCTTGTAGACGATGATCATTATGAAGATGTTTCCGAATAAACTGCCCAGTAAAATAAAGCCAAATGCAAAAAGTTTGGAAAATCTCTCCGCAGACGAATCAACAAAGGAACACGTGGAGTTCATTTGGTCCTGTGCAGATTTGCTGGAAATAAGTGGGACCGGTGTATTGTTCCACAACGACATGTTGCAGGGCTGTACATCAACCACATTCTCAATGCTAGCGCTTAAAATACACACCCTTTTATGATTGACGATATGTTTGTCGCAGTTGATCAACACGGAAAAAAGAATTTCCATTCCCGTTATTTCAAGCTGTCACATGATTCAAGTGCAGTGATATATTTTTAAAGCCAACGTTATTAATTTTCCTTCTTTCATCCGTCATAAGCCTGAAAAAAGTGCAAGAATTTTACAATGGATAATTATGGCAAGCCTGAATTCACAGGAAATAAAACAATGAGCTCTGACTAGACAGCATTAGTCTTGTAGCAGATAATAAGGACTTCATCAGTGTAAAACAATGACTTTTGGATAAAACGATAATACTGTAATTGAAATTTCATATTATTTTGTAAGATATCCCTGCAATATAATTCATCTACATGTCAGTTTTCTCCTTCTTCAACAAGTTTTATGACCGGATGGAATAACTAGCGTCAAGTCCAAATAAATTATTTTAATTTTTGTACGAAACCGGTACTAATAGAGACTTTGTACAGTATATTATGATTATTTGTCTACCTTTTCAATAACAGGTTATTTACCTCACAGAGAGCATAGAAAGGAAGTGACAGCAATTAAACGTTACAAAAACTTAGTGTTCTGGCTACTTGACATGGAGTTATGGTAACACGAAGGAATACTATTTTAAATAAGGAGATTTCTGTCGGTTGGACTGAGGACTTCAATCATTTCCCACATTCTACGAGAATCTACTTTACATATAGTCTTAAATCAACAAAACAGTGTATACAACTACTAAATCAGATTTACAATTATAGATTAATAAAAAAAATTATATTTACAATACGGCAAAGTTGCAAGGAGAAATAAAGTTCTAATACAGCGATGCTACTGTACACGATTATTGTCTAAAAAAAACGCGCGCCAATTTTCAACTTAACCAATCGTGAATCGTTAGTGCTAGTTTTCCCGCGCTTTGTGTCAGCTATATATATTTAAATCTAGTTTTGATTGGTTCATTAGATTATCTGTGTCCTTTATGAATGGCTAGAGTGATTACCTTGGTTTTGGTTTTGCGACACTCAATTGAAAACCACCATCCCTCCAATCAAATTCATCGCAATGGATAACAACTTGAAAGAACAATCTCTTTTTCCACTCATCAGGCTAACGGCTCATGGAGTCAAAAAATTCTAGTTCAAATGTATTTTCCTATTGTTGTGGAACGCCATAAATATATGGACACCATGTCATTTCGATAACTATTGGAGCGGGAGTCATATATTTCAAATTGAAAGCAATGTAATGTAATTAAATCTTAGTAGAAATCACAGAGTTATTGAGGACGTTGGTAATGCTCTCGATCTTTAACGAGACAAAATAATTTTATTGCCAGGCGGATTTTAAAGCCACGTTTAACAGTCAGGTGCATGAATAATTTAAGAGCGTAAATCACTGTAATAACCGTAGATATTAAAAGGGTACACTATGTATTCAAAGAAAAATGAATAATTTTACCCTAAATTATTACTTCTAACAGTAAGGTAGCCGTTGGGAACACTTTTTGCTCGTTTTAACCCGTTTTAATGTTTTCAATGGACTAAAAAGAGAACAATATTATTAAGTCAAAATACTTATGCCTCGTGTGAGGATCGAGCTCACGACCTTCAGATTTCTTAGATGGATTATGAGACTGACGCGCTGCCTACTGCGCTAACGAGGCATCTATGAATTTCCAGATTGCAAAATTTACATGGAAAAGTTTTACTGCAAACTATTAATTTGAATTCTAATTGACCTTATTATAAAGTGCATCCTTAGATTAACAAGAAAAAGTAAAATAGAATTACTTGGGCAACACTGCAATTTTACAAATTAAAGAAAGGTGTAGAATAGTAGCTACGAGCTTGTGTAAGATACAATCACTGCCAAATAAAAAACTCCATATTGCATCTCAGTGGATATAATAGTTGATTTAATCTGAACTCAATAATTCATCTGAAAGTTTCAATTCAATACTCTTACATTATTGAAAGAATGGCATGTTGTTTCTTTCATCGGCTTTCCAGTCAATGGACTAAGTAACGAACTGAAAAAAACTTAAGTACAGAGACTGAAAGATGTTCTTCTTAAAACGGGTATACCTGTATTTTCGATAGTCTTCTGAAGACATTTTTTTTAGTTCATCTGACATTTCTCTAGGAATCATGTCTTCAATTTTCAGTTTAGACCTAACAGAAAGCAGTCCATGATAATAACCTCCTGAACAGTGTCAAATGTTTCTTGAAAGTTGTTGGGGTCCTTGGAAGTTCCTTGTCAGTTTTCACGAGGTAGATTCCTGATTCTTTTTAGAGTTATCCGCTCTCGTTTCGCCCTCTTTTTATCCTGCAGTCCGCAGAAATAACACACAATGTTTCTCAATCCACGACGGTAACTTTCCACAAATGATAGACAAATTATTGGATTGACAAAAGAAGATAAGAAAAACATAAAATCTGATTTAAAGGTAAATGATATTTGAAAGGCACAAGAAGGTCTAAAGTAATTTACGAAAGGTAACACAGTTTGAGGAATAACGCAAATGTAAAACAGCACTAAGATAACAATCGTCATTTTAGTAGCTCGTCTTCGCTTCTTTGCAGAATGTTGTCGTTCATATTGTGCGACGTTCATGAGGGTTTTACTAATTCTTTTTAAGGAAATCGCTATTGCAGTGTATAAAACGGTTATTACAAACAGCGGAGCCAAAAAGCAGATAGTCGCATGAAGCAAGTAATATCCTTGAAACCTTCCTTGTTGGGAAAAATTGATTGTATGTTTATTAAACTACAAAACATGTTATTCCTATATTCAGCCAGTCACGAAGAAACGAGCGATGGAAAATAGAAGGCGCCGGCTAAAATCCACGTAGAAACTATAGCTATTGTGCGAATCTTGCTTGAAATAAGACCAAGTTTTATTGGAAAAACCACGGCGACAAATCTATCA